>NW_015505557.1:1008860-1052396 GCF_001515645.1 Sinocyclocheilus grahami
GGGATTTTTTCCCTGCTATTTTCATTTTGGAAGCAGTAACAATTGTGGGGATAGAGTCACAATTTCAAGTAATAAAGATGCTGTTGTGAAATGTAATCAGAATTATGAGTAATACATTTGCAGTTGCGAGAAATAATAACAATTGTGCGATATAATGCTGCAATATTGAGATATAAAGTCTCAGTTTTGAGAAATAAAGTTTCAGTTGTGAAAATTGTCAATTGTGAGTTTAAAGTCACAATTATGAAAAATAAAGTAACAATTGTGGGAAATGATCACAATTATAAGAAAATTATAAGAAAATAAGTTGAAATTACAAGAAATAAAGTTGCAATTATGATATTTAATCACAATTACAAGTATTGGAGTTGCAATTGTTAGATAAAAATGAAAAATTGTTGCTAATAACAATTGTGTGCTTTAATGTTGCGAATTTGAGATATAAAGTTGTAATTGTGAAAAATAAAATCATAATTGAGTTATAAAGTTTCAAGTATGAAAAATAGTCCAAATCGTGAGTCACAATTATGAGAAAATACGTTGAAATTAAAAGAAATAAAGTTGTAGTTTTGATATTTAATCACAATTAAGAGTAACAAAGTTGCAATTGTGAGAAAGATGCCATTCAATTTTGAAAAAATAATGACAATTATGTGATTTAATGTTGCAAATTTGAGTCAAAGTTGAAATTGTAAGAAATAATATTTGTGAGATAAGAAAAGATGGAAAATATTCACAATTATCAGAAAATGTTAAAATTACAAGAAAAAAAGTTGGATACAGATATTTAATTACAGTAATGCATTTGCAATTGTGAGATAAAGATGCAAGTAAAATAAATAATGATATTGTGTGGTTTCTTGTTCTAATTGATAATATAAATGTTCTTTATCAAATAACTCACAATTATCAGAAAATGTTAAAATTACAAGAAAAAAAGTTACAACAGATATTTAATTACAGTAACGCATTTGCATTTATGAGATAAAGATGCAAGTAAAAGAAATAATAATATTGTGTGGTTTCATGTTCTAATTGATAATATAAAGGTTCTTTATCAAATAACTTTTTCCTGATCAAAAAACATTTTGCTGTATTCAGTTCTCATGTTGTTTATATGCTGTTCTAGGGATTAAAAAGTTCTTGAAGTTACACCACAGGTTCTTCAGATCATCACATTAGTTCTAGATACCATCTGAGGAAATAGATATCTAGATGAAGTATTGAAGTATGAAGTATTTCATTACTAGATGAAAAGTAAGTCCTTCTGGGTTCTTGTAGGTACTGCTCTGGTATCATAAACTAACCTACAAAGGTTTTCCAATGACATCAGGCAGTCCTAAACCTCTCGTCTTTAATTTATTCATTTTTTCTATCTAACCATGCACATGCTGACAGATTTATACATACTTGATTTTATGAAAAGCAACTGTGGATATGCACAAAGGCCTCACCAGGGCATAGTGTGACTTGCGTTTATTGATTTATTGGAAATATTTATTCTGCTGTCATGCTTGAAGGGGGAAGGCAGCAGAGGGCTGCAAACTGCGAGAAAGTGTCAAAGTTTATTTAAAATTCTCTGTGGAGTTTCTCTAGACTTCAAAAACCTAATGTCTATCACTGCAGGGCTTTAGAGTGTGTGTGCTAGCAAATATTTATGAGTGTGTGTATGCATGTAGATTTTACACTAGAGCCGCCTCGGCACAGTGTGGCGGGAAGCGCCGATGGTCTCACTGTGAATTAGAGCTTTTAGATGTCATGTGATCAGCGAACAACACTAAAAGCAATTGCAAATGAGGCCTACTGAGCCACAGATAGTTTGATACTTTGAATTTATGTAAAAACATGTTTCATTCTCCCAAAACTAGCATAATGATGTTTTCTGATCAAACACCTTCATATTGAATAATGTTAAGTGATTTGTTAATGGTCTGTGGCATTAAATGAGCATTAATATATGTAGTTACTGTTACAGATATTTGCTAAACTAATTTATCCTGATGTAGTTGTTAGTAATTTGTTGTCTGATGTTAAAAGCACATATTTTATGTTTGCTCATATTGAGATCTGTGTGTGACTCCATACAACTAAAGGACATACAATTTCTGCTTCTGAAGAAAACATATTGCAAAGATACGGAGTTCACTGCATATTAAGAGACACATAAAACTATATGTAAGAATGAAATTAAGACACTTTAAAATTTAATGTGATGCCATGTAGGAAATCTGTAGATGCCTTCACAAGAATGTATTGGGTCATTATAATTAGGGTGATTATAATTAACTAAAACTAAAACCATAAAAAACATTAACTAAATGTTAACTGAAATACAATAAAATATTTAAAAACTTTGCCAAGGCAAAATGTATAATCTTAATTTAGTTTAACTTGATGTACTAAAATAACTAAAACTAAGTAAACGTTTACACAACACAGTTTTCAACTATAAATATAATGAACTGCGTTTTGGCAGTTCATTTATAGAACAATGGCATTTTTGGGGCCTGAAAATGCAAGCTTTTGAAGCTTTTTCAAAATAAAAGTTTTTGAAAATGATACTAAAAAGTGAATTTCTGAAAATTGTGACGTCTTAATTACAGTAATGCATTTGCATTTGTGAGATAAAGATGCAAGTAAAATAAATAATGATATTGTGTGGTTTCTTGTTCTAATTGATAATATAAATGTTCTTTATCAAATAACACAATTATCAGAAAATGTTAAAATTACAAGAAAAAAAGTTGCTACAGATATTTAATTACAGTAACGCATTTGCATTTATGAGATAAAGATGCAAGTAAAAGAAATAATAATATTGTGTGGTTTCATGTTCTAATTGATAATATAAAGGTTCTTTATCAAATAACTTTTTCCTGATCAAAAAACATTTTGCTGTATTCAGTTCTCATGTTGTTTATATGCTGTTCTAGGGATTAAAAAGTTCTTGAAGTTACACCACAGGTTCTTCAGATCATCACATTAGTTCTAGATACCATCTGAGGAAATAGATATCTAGATGAAGTATTGAAGTATGAAGTATTTCATTACTAAAAAAAATCTGTGACATTTACGGTAAAATACCGGCAGCTGTGGTTGCCAGAACTTCACCATAAAAAATATGGTAGCAACATTTGAGGTTTTACAGACTTAACTTAAATTCACAATAAAATACCGTATTTCATTAACTGATGTAATGTTAATAAACCAACATATGGAAGTACTAATATCTGTTTTGAACCATTGTAATGCACCGATAACCACCAAAAACTGGTGGTGATGAGAAAGTCACGTGATGAACCAACGCTCATCACAAACAGCTTTTGTATGAGCTGAGGAGGGCAATACTTATATATAGAAGGTGCACAGTGTCATTCACACAAACACTAAACCCCATCAGGGTGACACACATGATACTGAAACAGGCCCGGTTCTTGACGGCTATAAAGAATGAGAATGTGACGTAAATCCGCACAGTGCATATCATGCAGTGCGATAAAATAGCTTCTCTTCCCTGCAAACGATACAATGAAGAATGAATGGTTGTTTAACTTAAAGGCAAAAACAAAACAAAAGATAAGCACTTATCCTTATAGAGAATGAGAAGTAACCATGGGAATGGATAACGTATCCTGCTAATATGGCGGCGCCTTCCCGAAATGCAATGCGGAGTGAAAAGATCGTGACGTAACTCCTCATTCTCTATAGAAGGTTGGGCTGGCAGATATCCTGGGTGGGCATTTTTTAGTTGTCATCACATAGTCTAGAAGATATTTATAATGTACATATTGCTATATTAACTATATTATATGTACACTGAAAAAAGCTTTCAGGCAGCCTAGAATATCATGCACTTTCACAGCAAAATAAACTGTTTTTTTTTATTGAATAGTAAAAAAAAGCCCTCTTTGTTCTCTTTCTCTGGATCATTGTTTCTACACTGGTGACTCTTTTCAACTAACTTTTTTATTTAAACCAAACAAGGCTGTAATCATGTCTAGAACACTGGAGGGACCAATTGTTTTGAGGAAAATATAAAGCTATGGTATTTATTTAAATAAACTAAATAAATAAATAAAGGATTTAGGGGAATAAATGAAAGAAAAAAGAACAGTAAAAAAACAAGAATAAGATTTTTTGTAAAGTAATCAATCTGAACTGCAAATAATATTTTTTATTTTAAAATATGCACTCATTCAATTTCAGTTGTATTGTTGAAAACGCAAAACAGAAAAATGCTATTGTCATCATAATCAATTATAAATTACATGAATCATGTAATTGGCAGACCTACTTTCCATTCAAAACCGTGGAATTTGACAAAAAAAATTCAAATAGTTTGCATCACTGGATATTGTTGGTCGTTTATGTCAGGGAATGCTACGTTTCTTATACAGTCGAGCCGACTGTTGCAACGAACGCAACTTTCACCGCACAAGCTCTTTACTTTCAGTTTTCATTCTTACATTCAGCATTAACAGCAATCCAAAAGGGGTAAGCTTTCAACTGAACTGTATAGCCTACATGCATTTTAGATGCTCATATATGCTCTTGCCCCATCCATGCACATTATTGAATGAGCAGGGTTTTTAGAACATTAAAATTGCTCAGGTAATTTCAGCATGAATCATGTAATTGGCAGACCTACTTTCCATTCAAAACCGTGGAATTTGACAAAAAAAATTCAAATAGTTTGCATCACTGGATATTGTTGGTCGTTTATGTCAGGGAATGCTACGTTTCTTATACAGTCGAGCCGACTGTTGCAACGAACGCAACTTTCACCGCACAAGCTCTTTACTTTCAGTTTTCATTCTTACATTCAGCATTAACAGCAATCCAAAAGGGGTAAGCTTTCAACTGAACTGTATAGCCTACATGCATTTTAGATGCTCATATATGCTCTTGCCCCATCCATGCACATTATTGAATGAGCAGGGTTTTTAGAACATTAAAATTGCTCAGGTAATTTCAGTGGTAGGCTATATGACACATATTCATGTAGCCTATTAAACTCCCCATACCTCGCAAACTCCCCGTGACAGCACGCAAATATTTCTGCCCATTTTCGCTCGTTGTCGGTCTCTGCTTTTCTGCAACAGACTGAAGAATTCAGTGCGCCTTTTATTCAGCTAATAAAAGAAAAATGCTGCAATTTTCTGGTGTTATTTTATTATTGTTGGGGCAGACTCCGGCTATATCTTAAACTTCTTAAAATACAGTCCACTTCAGATTGGTTGTAATCACTGCAAAAAAAAAATAACGCAATCTTTATCTAATTATGATTGGGTGGGCAAGACTGTCATGTGGGTGGGCTTAGCCCACCCCTGCCCATGCCTGGAGCCGGCCCCGTACTGAAATTATGCAATAAACATTAATTTAACAACATTAGATGTAAGATTAAACCCTAATGTACACAACTGATAAGAAAAAAGCTAAGAAGAAACATGTTATTTCAACAAAAAAAAAACATCAAATATGAAGTGTCATGCATGGAGTTCTGGGAGTGTCAATTTACGGTCTGTCACTGTAAATTATACAATGACTTTTTCTTTTTCACTTCCAAAAACCATATTTTTAACAGTATTTTACTGTAAAATTACATTAAATGTAATTACATTTATTCACCAAATATAGTATGGAATCTTACTGTTAACCAGTTAACAGATTTTTACTGTAGCATTTTTACAGTCTTTTACTGTTAAAATCACAATCATTTTTTACAGTATAGGTATGTGCGAGGCACGTATTGTTTCTTTACAAAGTGCCCAGCAACTACTGGCCTGGCATGCAGTACAGCGTTTTTAGTAATTTTCATTGATCCTTGCTGTGTATATATATATACAGTATATATATATATATATATACTGTACAGTGGAGATCATCAGATTTCTTTCTTTCTTTCTTTCTTTCTTTAATTATTAACTCAGGCCAGAGCTGAAGGCTGCATGTAATTAGAAGCACTTTGCTAATCACAGGCATGATTATAGATGGGCAGCACGTGGCTCAAAAATGGACCACGATCAAGCTGAGAGGCCATTGTTTATAGCACAGGTCTACTGCCTGAACTGATTGTTGTGATGCTCATCCACACCTCAGACCCTATGGATGAAAAACTATTGATGTGATTTGGAGATTGAGTGACGGCAAATAGAGTGAAGTTTTGGCATTTTAGTTTTCAAAGTCGTGATTGTTGTTGCTATTTTCAAAGCGCTGAAAAGGATATTGAGTCATTGCTTGACCATAAGGCACAGCAAAATATAATGCAGTGCTCAAAAATGGCATTCATTGTCAGTGGTGCAATTTTATTTTATATTGCATTCAAGGGTATAATTTAGGCACTTGTTTATTTAGAAATACCATAGCTGTTAAAGTTTATAAAGGTTTATTCTTTTAAAAAAAAACTTTTATCAGTCCAGCAGCTTTCTAAGATTCAAAAAGCATGGTTAAATTAAGATTTTAAGATTTGGCTCCCTTTCAGTTGATGAGTGTGAATTTGCATCTTCCATCTTATACCTGCCATGTCATTTGGCTTCATGCTGAAGACTTTGGGATAAATTACAGCATTCTGGGAAATTAAAGTGTTCTTCCATGACCCATTAAGTTAAGATAAGCATTCCCATGACATTAAATCACATTAATGCACATGTTTTGCCCTTTGGTCTTACAACATAAATTTTAAACCTTTATTAAATTATTACTGCCATCATAAATACAATAACAGACCTCCTTCCTTGAAGAGTAAACTCACACTGAGAGTGAATAATTTCTCTGGATGTGCTTTGCTCCATCTCTAACACAACACGCTTTTGCTCATTAGTTCATTCTCGGTGGAATCTCTCCTGTTGGGCCTGCATGTCTGATTCCCTCATGTTCATTAAAGAAATATGACTCTAATGTGACATATTTATAGTTCCTCTTTTGAGCAAACAATGTCTGCAATGGCTATCATTAGACCGTCCAGATTTGGATTGATCTGATTGATTATTAATACATTTTGATTTGCAGTTTTAAATGAGTGTTCTATTTAGAATAAATCACAATTTAGAAGTCACTGTTCTATTTAAGAGTAATAAATTATGATTTTAGAAATAATACATTATGATTTACAGTTTTAAATCAGTGTTCTGTAGTATTCAATTATGATTTGAAGTTTTTTAAGTTGAAGTGTTTTATTTAGAATTAATAAATTATGATATGAAGTTTTAAATTAGTGTTCTATTTAGAAGTAATAAATAATTCCCAGTTTAAATCAGTGCTCTACTTAGAATGAATAAATTATGGTTTACAGTTTTAACTCACTGTTCTATTTAGAATTAGTCAATTATTATTTGAGGTTTTAAATCGGTGTTGTATTTAGAATGAATAAATCATGATTTACATTTTTAAATAAGTGTTCTATTTAGAATGAATAAATTATGGTTTACAGTTTTAACTCACTGTTCTATTTTGAATTAGTCAATTATTATTTGAGGTTTTAAATCGGTGTTGTATTTAGAATGAATAAATCATGATTTACATTTTTTAATAAGTGTTCTATTTAGAATGAATAAATCAATTAATAATTATTATTTTATCAGTGTTCCTAATCATTACTTAAATCAGTGTTCTATTCAATATTACAGTAAATTATGAAAAAAGTAAATAAAATAACGATTTACAGTATAAATCAGTGTTCAGATTTAAATGAATAAATCATGGTTTACAGTTTTACAGTTTAAAGCCACTGTTCTAATTAAAAGAAGTAAATTATAATTTAAAGTTTTCACTTTATGATTTAAAGTGTTCTGTTTAGAATTACTAGATCATGATTTGAAGTTCTAAATCACTGTTCTATTTAGAATGAATAAATCATTGAATTTTTAATCACTCTTTAGACACATTATATGAAGCTCATTATGTTGTTTGTCTGTGTTCAGTTTTCAGGGCTTTACCTGCTGTCCTTCTTCATCATCATCCTGGGACTGGTCTTCTACTCCTCCTCCTCCACCTACGTGGCACAAGATCCTCGCGTTTATAAACAGTTCCGCAACGCGGGAAACGCTATCACAGACACGCCCATCGTGGGGCCCTTGGAACCCTCCGTGACCTATACGAGCCTGCGTCAGGAAATAGAGGAGGAGCCTCGCATAAGAGTAGCCTGAAGGGGGCGTGGTCTCTCAAAACCAATCATCCACTGCCCGGCCCAGCAGTCTGTAGAAAAACGAATGATAATGATCACTGAATGATGTAATTAACAACGTAGCAAACAAGTACACTGTGATCACAAACTGTCAATAGGTAGCAGTGACTTCTGTATATCTGAAATATCAGATCCATCATGTATAGAGATGATTTCACCTCATTGCCTCTTTCCCCACGGCAAATTAAGTGTTTAGAAGGATTCGTGCTGACTGTTTTGTCCAAATGCTCAATTGTGAATGTTTCATTTTCTTATACGATCACAAAGGGTTCATTGTATTTGATGGCTTGACATGGTTTGTTTCACTACAGTTTCATGATTATTGATTATACATTTTAAATGAGATCTATCTGACGACGTCTCTGGAAAACTGCATTCTGAGTTTTACAATGCTGATTTGAGCCAGTGCCTTGCCATGTAATATTATTGTGGGTTACATTAGCCAATGAGAAATCATGACTTAAAAACAGTGTCATCAGTACTGGACGTCATGTCATGATTGCGTATTGTATTATCTGCTCAAAATGATAAATATTTCCATTTGTCAGTCTGAAATACAAAAAGGGGAAAAAAATAATGATTTTATACCCTTCTTTAAAGGCAGAGTAAGTGATTTCTGGTAGCCAATGTTGATATTTGAAATCACCAAAACAAACACGCCCCACCCCAAAAGAGTCTTGCCCCTATTTTGATAGCTCCGCCCCACATATACAGGCAACGATTAGTTCTGTGAAACAAAGCAAAACCAATATTACACCGTGTCTACGGACGTAAGCGGCGCGGTGCAACAAATTACTATTGAGGTTACTCAACTATTGAGAAGAAACAAAGCAACCTCGGCATCCGATCGCTGGCCTCCGCTCCTTGAGTTCTCTCCAGCGCTGGAAAGCTGATCCGATATTTACGGGTCCTACTTCTTGCCTTATCGGTCCGCAGACGTTTTCCTCTTTTGTTTTTTATCCGCCATCTCTATTTCTCTGTCGCTCGGCTCGGCTAATGTTTGTCCCATGCACTGAACGCACTCTCCTCCATATCACGAGTAGACACGCCCCTTATTGCTGATTGGCTACAAGATTCGGCCCGAATCAGTTTTCTAAAGTGTTTTTGAAAAATCACACACCCTGCCTTTAACTGTTATACCATATTCATTTTTTTTTATGTTGGTCATATTTTGTTTGAATTCTGCCAAGAAAAAGTGAACACGCATTTGTATTAAATATAAAAGTCTGTGTAATAGCAATTGATTGTAAACTTGTAAACTATTTTACTGCACTTGTCTTTGTTTTAAAAGCAGTTCAGTCTTATCATGAACTGATATTTGAATTGTTTTTTTTCGTTCTTAAGTTGTCATTTAAATATCGGAAATTCTTAATGTGTCTGACTTGCTTAAAATAAAGTATATTTGTCTTAAGAGTAGCCTGAAGGGGGCGTGGTCTCTCAAAACCAATCATCCACTGCCCGGCCCAGCATTCTGTAAAAAAACGAATGATAATGATCACTGAATGATGTAATTAACAACGTAGCAAACAAGTACACTGTGATCACAAACTGTCAATAGGTAGCAGTGACTTCTATATATCTGAGATATATCAGATCCATCATGTATAGAGATGATTTCACCTCATTGCCTCTTTCCCCACGGCAAATTAAGTGTTTAGAAGGATTCGTGCTGACTGTTTTGTCCAAATGCTTAATTGTGAACGTTTTATTTTCTTATACGAGCACAAAGGGTTCATTGTATTTGAACGTTTGACATGGTTTGTTTCACTACAGTTTTACATTTGAAATGAGATCTATCTGACGAAAATTGCAATCTGAGTTTTACAATGCTGATTTGAGCCAGTGCCTTGCCATGTAATATTATTGTGGGTTACATTAGCCAATGAGAAATCATGACTTAAAAACAGTGTCATCAGTACTGGACGTCATGTCATGATTGCGTATTGTATTATCTGCTCAAAATGATAAATATTTCCATTTGTCAGTCTGAAATACAAAAAGGGGAAAAAAATAATGATTTTATACCCTTCTTTAAAGGCAGAGTAAGTGATTTCTGGTAGCCAATGTTGATATTTGAAATCACCAAAACAAACACGCCCCACCCCAAAAGAGTCTTGCCCCTATTTTGATAGCTCCGCCCCACATATACAGGCAACGATTAGTTCTGTGAAACAAAGCAAAACCTTTTACTAGGTTACTAGGTTACTGCAACAAATTACTATTGAGGTTACTCAACTATTGAGAAGAAACAAAGCAACCTCGGCATCCGATCGCTGGCCTCCGCTCCTTGAGTTCTCTCCAGCGCTGGAAAGCTGATCCGATATTTACGGGTCCTACTTCTTGCCTTATCGGTCCGCAGACGTTTTCCTCTTTTGTTTTTTATCCGCCATCTCTATTTCTCTGTCGCTCGGCTCGGCTAATGTTTGTCCCATGCACTGAACGCACTCTCCTCCATATCACGAGTAGACACGCCCCTTATTGCTGATTGGCTACAAGATTCGGCCCGAATCAGTTTTCTAAAGTGTTTTTGAAAAATCACACACCCTGCCTTTAACTGTTATACCATATTCATTTTTTTTTATGTTGGTCATATTTTGTTTGAATTCTGCCAAGAAAAAGTGAACACGCATTTGTATTAAATATAAAAGTCTGTGTAATAGCAATTGATTGTAAACTTGTAAACTATTTTACTGCACTTGTCTTTGTTTTAAAAGCAGTTCAGTCTTATCATGAACTGATATTTGAATTGTTTTTTTTCGTTCTTAAGTTGTCATTTAAATATCGGAAATTCTTAATGTGTCTGACTTGCTTAAAATAAAGTATATTTGTCTTGAACTAAAAAAAAAACATGAATGGCCAAGACTGGGGAAAATGTATTTGACCTTGCAAAACATTACATAGCAGATGAATTTTTAAAGGGATAGTTCACCCAAAAATGAAAATCCTGTCATCATACTCTCATGTAATTCCAAACGCATAACATGTTGAAAATGCTGGTATCCAATCAGTTGACGGTAGCCATTAACTTCCATGGACCCAGCATTAACTTCCATGCTGTGCACAACAAAAGAAAGAAACTCATACACGTTAGGAACAACTTGACAGTGATTAAAAGATGCTAATAAAAGCATAATTAATCCCTACAACAGACAAAAATACTATATTGACCCCATGGGGAACTTCAGGCAAGTGGCAACAGCAACATCAAAAGTAAAATTCACCTCTAACACAGTGAATTCAAGATATTCAAGACAGAGCTTAGAATAAATTAGCATTAGAAACACACTGCAAATAAGAAAATGCATTTTTGTCATGGCTGTTGGGAAATTAAGTGTTTAACTTATGAATATTTATTACGTAACGGTCCAAGAATGCCGATCCGATTGGCTTGGCGAATCAAACGCTTGCCGTATGAATGTTAATTAGTTTAAGCAGGTACGTTGCCAAGCAACGTCGGGCGTAACCTCATTTATATTCATGAGCTACTAATATTCATGAGCAACTCCTTAGCGATTCACCACCCTCTGACCTCTCTCAGGTGGTTTCTTCCGAACCTTTAACACCTGAGGGGCGACTGCAAACAGCGCGGTGACACCGGCACAGGTATGGCAGACCTCAGCACGACCTGGGAGCGTGAGTTGCTGGAGCAATTCTCATGCCTGACTGCCGCCACAGACGAGGAGCCCCATTTGAATACAGCAGCTAGCGACAACACGACGGGTTTATTGCGTTTAAGTGATGAAGTTCTCCTGGATATTCTAAAGAACTTGGACCCTGTGTCGCTGCTGAGGCTCGGCAGCACGTGCAGCTTATTGTTCCGAGTTTGTTCGTGCAACTCTCTGTGGACCACACACTTCCAGGTAATTTGCGTGGAAATTCGATTTTTGATTTATCACAGTGAATCGAACCTATTAAATTCACTTTATGTATAGTGCATACCTAAGCAAGTCGGTGGTGAATAGTGAACATTGTGTTGTAGGTGAATGTTGAATCATGCATCCAGCCGACTCGGAACCGAGTCAAACGCTGGGCATGACACCGAGCAAGTTATAGAGAAAATAAGGGCTATTTTATGTGTTTAGTTATGTGAACAAAAATGACTCCAATGTAGTTGAATGATCTGTCAGATAATCCACATTTAAGAGCGAGATGCCTGATTCGTTCATCGCCGCTCCGAGACTCGTTCAAGACACAAAACATATTTGGCGCATATGTAATGTACCTTCTATATATGATAGAAGTTATTGAATAACTTCTACGAATTATATTTTCTCTTGCTATAATCAATCTTTGAATGCATGGAAAGCTTAAGTGGACGAAAAACACAGTGCACGGTTGTGAATGGGAGTATATGTATGTATGTGTGTGTGTATATATGTATGTATGAACAAAATTATAAATGCAACCCTTTTTTTTTTGCCCCCATTTTTCATGAGCTGAACTCAACGTTCTAAGACTTTTTCTATGTACACAAAAGGCCTATTTCTCTCAAATCTGTCTAAATCTGTGTTAGTGAGCACTTCTCCTTTGCCGAGATAATCCATCCACCTCACAGGTGTGGCATATCAAGATGCTGATTAGACAGCATGATTACTGCACAGGTGTGCTTTAGGCTGGCCACAATAAAAGGGCACTCTAAAATGTGCAGTTTTATCACACAGCACAATGCCACAGATGTCGCAAGTTTTGAGGGAGCGTGCAACTGGCATGCTGACTGCAGGAATGTTCACCAGAGCTGTTGCCCGTGAATTGAATGTTCATTTCTCTAACATAAGCCGTCTCCAAAGGCATTTCAGAGAATTTGGCAGTGCCTCCCAACCGCAGACCACGTGTAACCACACCAGCCCAGGACCTCCACATCCACAGTTCGTCGTCGTAACCGACTTGAGTGGGCAAATGCTTGCATTCGATGGCGTCTGGCACTTTGGAGAGGTGTTCTCTTCACGGATGAATCCCAGTTTTCACTGTACAGGGCAGATGGCAGACAGCGTGTATGGCGTCGTGTGGGTGAGCGGTTTGCTGATGTCAACGTTGTGGCTCGAGTGGCCCATGGTGGCGGTGGGGTTATGGTATGGGCAGACGTATGTTATGGACAACGAACACGGGTGCATTTTATTGATGGCATTTTGAATGCACAGAGATACCGTGACGAGATCCTGAGGCCCATTGTTGTGCCATTCATCCACGACCATCACCTCACGTTGCAGCATGATAATGCACGGCCCCATGTTGCAAGGATCTGTACACAATTCCTGGAAGCTGAAAACATCCCAGTTCTTGCATGGCCAGCATACTCACCGGACATGTCACCCATTGAGCATGTTTGGGATGCTCTGGATCGGCGTATACGACAGTGTGTTCCAGTTCCTGCCAATATCCAGCAACTTCGCACAGCCATTGAAGAGGAGTGGACCAACACTCCACAGCCCACAATCAAGTTGATCAGGTTAATCTATGCGAAGGAGATGTGTTGCACTGTGTGAGGCAAATGGTGGTCACAAACAGATACTGATTGGTTTTCAGACCCCCCCAATACAGTAAAACCGCACATTTTAGAGTGGCCTTTTATTGTGGCACACCTGTGCAATAATCATGCTGTCTAATCAGCATCTTGATGTGTTCACTAACACCGATTTAGACAGATTTGTGAACAATATTTGAGAGAAATAGACCTTTTGTGTACATGGAAAGTCTTAGATCTTTGAGTTCAGCTCATGAAAAATGGGGGCAAAAACAAAAGTGTTGCGTTTATAGTTTTGTTCAGTGTGTATGTACCTAAGAATTGAAATTAAATCATTGTTTCATATCCATTACATTGATGAGGTTTGGGAGCTGTATTTATTTATTTATCTTGACCTGCAGGCTTGAAGTGATTTAATGTAATTAGTGGTCCTAGCAGACTGTTCCAGTGGTCACTCGCATGCTAATTCTCTCCAAATTGTCTCTTCACAGGATTCGTTTGGGGTCAATCTGTCATATACCCACGCCCGGTGTCCTGTAACAGCCAAAACCGCCTTCCGCTTAGTTTTTATGTGGAGATCCCTCTTCAGAAATGTCCACTGTAACCGTGCGTTTCAGGAGAAACTCTTTGTGGAGATCCCGCTTGTGCCGCACAAGTACTGGATGCAGTGGCTCGTGTTGGAGGAAAGTGTTCCCTTGCCTTCAGTTAGGCTTCCCTGCAGTGATGTGGAGAAACTATGGGGAATCACTGCAGATTTGTTCCAGGACAAACTCCAAGGTGGTCATACCTTCAGCTGTCACATGGGCTTTCCATGTTTAATTTTAGCCTAACATGCGTTATTCCGTTTCCCAGAGAAAACTGAAGATTGTGACACCCTTAAGTTTGAATGGAGGGAGCTGTATCATCTTGCATTGAAGCATCATGGTAGTGTCTCACTGGTCTTCCAGCATGTTCTCAGCCAGCACCAAAACAGTGGTGAGATATCTGCATCCCATTTCGTGAAACTTGTTTGCTTGCTTGGTCTTTAGGAAGCTTAATGGCCAAATAAAAAGTGATAACCAATGTTGTGAATATTGTGATTTAATATTGCCAAAAGAATATAATATATTATGCAATATATCGCCTTACTTTAATCCTCTGTAAGTGCTGGAGTGAATCCAGTCAGCTGCAATTTGTTCTCTGGCACTTTTGCATTGCATTTAGACTCTGAAAAATGGCAAACAAGTGCATGGTTGGCTCACACCAACTGTACTGCGTCTTCTAAAAAAAAAAAAGGACATGAGGGTGTCTTGTGTGCTTTCGTTGGTCTGGTTGACCTTTTTTGTTTTTGCTGTATACGTTTCCTTTCCCCCCCTCTAAAAGTAATGTGATTTCTGAAGAAAGGTGTAGTAATCCAATTTATTGCACTGGTGAGTCACTTCAAACGGCTGTGCTGGAACCTTGATGGGAAAGTTGGGGTATGACCCACAGTTTTTGAGTGATGTGTCTGGAGGAGTACTGTGACTCATAGTTCACCCTCACCTGGCATTTCCTGTTTCTTTTAATACTCTAGTATATGAAAGGCCCATGTTCTATAGCCTAGCTGTTAGCTTTGAACAGGATGTAGTGCGTCCTGGTCAGTGATGATCTGAAGGTCTTTCAGACCTCTACCAGAAATTTGAGTTCCTTCTGTAAGGTTGCGGATAAGTGTAATTGTTCAGATTTATTTATGAATGCATATCCATTTATTGCAGCGTTTCTTCCATATGAGATGTTTCTGCCTATTAGCTTTCGATCTATAGTTTTGTTGCTATTAACAACCATTTTATTGCTGATTTTAGAGCACACCGAGCTGGAGTCCATGTACCATCAATATGTCCAGTGCAGGTTCCAGTGGCTCTTCACATATTGGTTGTTTCGCCAGCCGGCTCCGTACAACAAGCAGCTGCGATCTATTTTCCTGCAGTGGAAGAAGCACAGCAAGAGGAAGGTGGCCACCTGGGGTGAAACCCTGTGTGATGTGAGGTACCTGGCCTCCCTGCACCCCATAACCAAAGACTACTGGAGAGGCCGATTGGCCCGGGGAGATGAGAGCCTCGGTAAGTTTTGGTTAAATAATTTGATGATGATGATAATAAGCTTTATTTAATAGCACACATTTGTAATAATAATAGCTTTCATGGTTAATGTTAGTTATTTATTATTAACAATATATGCTATTATATGACTCGGTTAGTACTATTATTATTTATGGCTTTATTTAATAGCGGTTTTATTTTTAAATTGTTTCTTTTTTTATATATTTAGCGTTTATTTATTAGCATTATTTAATGTTATTTTAGAGGTTTTATTTTTAATAGCATGTATTTTAGTTTTTTCTTATTCTTAATTTAGCTGTTGTAATTGCATGTTTATTATTGTGTGTGTTTTTTTTATTTTTTTTTATTTATTTATTTATTTATTTATTAAATCGAGGAAACTATTAGCCTATTTTTTTTTAAGCAGCTACTTTTTTCCCTCTGCTGGAGAATTGGCTTGATCTGCAAACCAGTGAAGAGTCAAACAAAACCTGCTGTATTTGATTGTGTTTTGTGTTCTTTGCTGGTCTTGTGTGGCGCTCTCTCTTGAGGAACTATGCCTGTACTAGTCCTTTGGCAGGAAAACCGTCTGTAGATCAAATGCTTCTGCTCCAGTCTCTTGGAGTATCATCTCATGTTCTGACTCTACTTTGTTTCTTTCCATCAGGGATTCAGACTGTCGGAAACTACTTCTCTATGTGCAAGTCTCTCATGGCCTGGATCTTGGGCCGCGACTGGGGCAGACTGAAGCGAAGAAAGGTACGTTTTTAGGAATACATGCATGATGCCTGAAAATATTTGTCTAATTTATAATTGTATTTTTTCTTTGACATGAAGCCCTCTCTCCCAGGTGTGCGATGTGATATTTGAATAAATTTGACATGCTGTCTTTCCAGGGACTAACTTTTCTTCACAAGATTGTTCCCTGTTCTAAGTAATATCTCTTGTCCCCATCTAAAAAAAAAAAAAAAAAACCCAAATAAGTTCCTCCAAGGACGTGATCTTAAATATTCCAGCAGTGCTCATCTTCTGCATTTCATTAGCCAGGGAAAATGATTTCACCGGTCACGGACGTGAGCAGACGCTCCTGTCTAATGGCTGCCTAAATGAATTATAGACGTAACGGTGCATGTCCCAGTCAATTACATCACATGTCTGAGCATACAAACTCTCCTGCCATTTATACGCTGTTTTACAACACGTGACCATCCAAGGACACAAAGGACCAGAGGGACATTAAATGTGCATTTTTTTTTTTTCTTTCAACAAAAGTTAATGTAATCCATTTAGTTTCATGGTTTTCATGTATGTGCTTTGCATAACCTGCATGCTTGATATTAGCATTTATTGCTTTACTTCAACTAGGATATCAGGATTTTTTCGATTATTTGAAATGCTAATTGGACAGCGCTTTGTGTGGTGATTTTACTTAGGGTTTTTTTCCACTTTTATTAATATGCAAATTTGGTCCTGTTCCCTTATGCATGGTGTTTTTCAGGAGCAAGGTCAGGTAGAATATTGTTTGCTGATGGCGTGATGTGTCACTGGCAGGTTTATGAAGACACACTGGAGGGTGTGTATCTTCTGCTGAGACGGGAGATGCAGGAGACGCTCATAGAGCACGAGCGCTTCTGGCAGGTGGCCAAAGTCCAGATGACCCGTGTCTGTACGCTGGAGGAGACTGCTGCAAATTATGTCAACTGGAAAATGATTGAGACGCTCCCCTACTACAAGTCAGTCCTGCTTGAATCTGTTCCATTACTCTGTCTCATTTTCTCATTCTCTCCCAAGAATACAGCATAACGAATGTATTGAATTAAATTAAACATTTATTTTAGATTTTATGAAAAAAAAAACGTTTTAAATATTTAAAATGAATATTGTTTGTATTTATATGCATGTGATCTTAATTTAATTTGTATTTAAATACAAAGAAAATGTTTACATTTGAAAAGATTATTTAAAAAAAAAACAACAACTTGCATTTAAGCTGACATTATGCATTTAAATACAACATTTTTAATATTAGTTACATCTAAATCTTTTATCTAAAATAATAAAAGCCTTACATTAAACTGAATGTATTTAAATACAAACTAAAATGTTAAATACTTATAAAATAATGTTGGCTTAATTTAAGTTAATTTTTTATTTTAGATAAATAAAAAAAATCTAACTTTTTAATATTTAATGTATTTAGTTTGTATTTAAATAAAAAAAAATAATCCTAAATTGAGCTAATGTTTAATTTAAGGTCAAATTACAAAAAATATTTTCTTAAAATGTATTTAGCTTAATTTTATTTAAATAACTTTAAATAATTATTTCTATTTAAAGAAGCTATTTTACAAAACGAACTTAATTTAAGCAGCCTAATTTTATGGCGTGCTAATATTGATGGTAATATAGTCTTCAGCACATTGTGCACAAAGCAACTGCTTTGTAAAGCTTATTTTTAAAACCTGGTGATGGATCCGAACTGATGCAACATTTTGCTTAAATGAGGCTCTGTCACAGTTATGTTAGATTAGTGACACTTATTTGCTGGTACACAGGAGCTTTGCTTTTAGCTTTTCCCATCGATCACTATTTTCAGTAAAATGTTGCTCTATTACTCGGGTTGCTGTCGTTTCCATTAAAAACTAGCTGTGAAAGCGTTGAGCTTTAGCAGTGGTTGGCTTTCAGACTGGGTTTTGAAGCCTGGAGAGTGCGCTGGGTGGAGATACAAGCACCACTGGCAGCTTCAAACACATAGCCTGCAGTAACTCACGCCTGAGATCTGCAGCCAGTCGATGATATCTTTGACGTGTATGGCGACTGATCTCAAAGAGCATGGACTGAACTCCACTCTAAAGTCTGCCTGATCCCACAGCGTCACAGAACAGTAGTGTGAAAAGTTGAGTGACTGAAGTGGTAAAGTGCTCACTTGAAGAAATGGTTGTTTTTATGATGCTTCTAACTGGACAATTAAACGTGTTCATGCTATGGCACTTTAAAATCTTTTTTTTTTTTGTATATATTTTTTTTAATTTTATTTCCATGCTATGGTACTGTATTTTATTTTAATAAAAATAACATCTCTTTTCATGTTGTGGCCCTTACACTTTTTTTTTAATTTATTTTATTTTTAAGGGCCATAGCATGACTAAAATGAAATGCAAACATAAAATAAAAACGTTTTTGTTTGCATTTTATTTGAATACTTTCATACTGTGGCCCTTAAAAATAAAATGTTTAAGGGCCACAGCATGAAAAGTGAAATGATGCAAAAAAAAAATAAAAAATTTGTTAGCATTTTATTTTTATGCTATGCCACTTAAATTAAAATGTATAACAAATGTAAAAATGCCATGGCATTGATTTACAATTTTTTTGTTTTTTTTGTTTGTACTTTGTCGTCTTGCAAATAATTTATTAATGTTTGTTTTAATTCTAATGATATGGCACTTGAACGCGTGCGTGCCATAACATGGATGATGATTAATAATAGTAAAAGCAACTTTTTTTTTTTTTTTTTTTTTTTTTTTTTCTTTTCATGCTTTGGCATAATGATGATTATTATTATTATTAGTTTCAGAGTTTTATACAAATTGAATTAATGTTCACATTTTCATTTTAATTATATGGCACTTTAATGCGTGTATATTCACTAAATAAAATTATATATAAATATATTTATAATACGTTCAGAATAAGTTAGTGTATATATTTTTTATATATATATAATTCGTTTTAATTTGAGTCTTGTGCAAATAAAATGGTTATAGTTTAGCCCTGCTATCTGATCTGTCTAATTGGTCATTATCATTACCATCAGTCCTGCTTGGCTGGTTTTAAGTTTAGCTAAAAATCCACAATAGAGGAGCTGTATGTCTGAGTGTGTTTGCATGTTAGCTGCACACAAATTGAGTTAAGTGTTTTTTCTTCCAGGGTGTTTTGTTTGAAGCTGTAACTGTCATTATACAGGAGCAAATCTCGAGAGACTGTGACGATGAATGCCTCGTTGTTCAGAAGTGCTTGAAAAATGACTTTCACCGCAAAAGCTATTACATTGTTTCTGGTTTTTAATTCTCATTGTGGCTTATTAATAAGGGTTGTCTTATTTCCCAAGCTAATGAAAAGAACAAATATTAGACTTGCCTTGCCTTGTGTAGCTGGCCGCTTTGATAATGGTTTTCCAGCTCATGCATGTAATGGTTTGTCTTTAAGGCTGTATCTGGTGTCTGGTAAGTCCGTGTACCTGGATCATGTGCAAGGTTTCCTGCGTAGAAAGAGGCTGATCCGGGATTGGATTTACCTGGAGGAGAACAGCTGGGCGAGACAGTTGCTGCCTGAATCGCTCTATACACTGCTGGAGTTTGACACCAAGATTTCTCAAGGTGGGTTCAGCTAACATGAGGAGCCTGAATCCATCTAATGACTGCAGAACAACTGTACATAATCCGTGGCTCATATTGTGATTAATCCTCCATATTCAATTTGTAAGCTTTGCCGATGCTTGTGTAGTCTTCTGAGACCCTCAGGTCTGGTCTTTTGCTGCATTTATTTCTGCTCTTATTAGATCATCTCATTAACTTTTTTTTTTTTTTATAAAGCTAATGCCATTTTATTAAATGCAGATTTTTGCCAAGGTGTTGGTGTTAATCCAGTTGTCTGTGAGCAGTCAGGACCATACAGATTTCATGGCATTTGCATTAGAAGGATCTCGTGTCAAACCATGTTACAAGTTTCGTGTAGATGCTTGTTTTAATACTTTGCAGTAGTCAATGACAAATTGGTCAAAATTTGGCAATGTAATGATAGGAAGGAGATGAGACTTGCACAATTTTAATTTTATAAAAATAAAAAAATTAGTTAATATATAAAATGAAATATTTCTTTATATACATTATAAAAAACATTAAGACTAAATTTAAGTTCCATACCAAAAAAATCCAAACATTAATAATGATTTAGAAATACTATAGCTTGGGGGGGGAAAAAATCCAAAGATTTTTTTTTTTAAATACTGTTTGCATTTTATTTTCATGCTGTGGCATTTTAAGATTTACGTGCAGTAGTATGAAAATAAAAATGCAAACTTTAATATAAAAATATTTTTATTGTAATGTGTACAAAAAAAAAGACATGAAATGTGTATAAAATATTTAAGACTTTCAATCTCTTTTAAATACATTTTTAAATGTGTAAAATGATTTATATGAAATAGTTTTTTAAAATCAGCAGTTGTGTACACTTTTACTTTGAAACTGTGTATATCAGTCACCTGCTGTCTACATATGGAATCTGAATTGGCCACTTAAATGAATAACTTAAGGTTGGTTTGTTTGTTTCCTGATGGGCACCAAACATTCATAACCTTGATGTATGTGTGTTTGTGTCTGAACAGAGAGTTTACACGGGGGCTGTCTGGCGGCCCAGCTCAGTCGACTCATGTGGCTGTACCTGAACTCTGGGCAGGAACTGTATCTGGAGGCGCTGAAGGGAATGGTGCTGCAGTGTGCTCGGGCCTGTCTCAGCCATCTCAATGGTCTTCAGGCCTGTCAAGTGCCTGTGGCCTAGACCTCATCCACTCAGACAAACCTTTGGTGTTTTAACTGACTTTTTTTATAACATGCCTATGATGTTTTTTACTGTTTTTTAACTTTTTTTTCACAACTCTCACTTAAGTTGTCGTCAGGTTTTAGTGCACAAAATCATTCATTCTCAATTTATGGCCAAGTAAATGCAGTGCATATACATTGACAATTTTTAAATTTTGTATTGGTTTTAGCAGGCCATATGATCACTAGTTGCCTTGCGAGATGCTTTTATTGTAACTATCATGTGACTTTTTACTTGGATTAATCTTAGCATGGTAGACTGCAGGGTTGCTGACTTATTAAAGCACCTTTACACCACTTACGTCTCATTTTTCCTTTAAATTTGGAAAAACACGAAGTATAGATGAAACCCAGTGCAATTGTTTTTTGTTTTTTTTTAGTTAAATCGCTTCTGGAGGGGATGCATTTTGTTTGCGTAGTTTTGAAGAAAAAGTATAAAAATAATTTGCTGCATGAGCTAAATGAACTGCAGTAACTTGATGCCTTTTAATTTAAGCCGTTTCACTTTATTCCAAAAACAAAATTTGATTTACTACCAGTATTTTCATTTTATTTTTTTATTTATTTTTTTTTTACATGGTCAAAGCCCCTGAAATATGCTTTGACCATTTCATTTATAAAATTGTAAAACAATGCACTTAATATACATTAGGTTTTCCACCAAAATTTGAGTTGCACATTTGTTCCCTTGTAATAAAACATCTACACTACTATTATTAGCAAAAACATAAAACAAACCAATGTAGAAAAATACTTTATTTGACATTTGTACAAATGAAAAGCAGTTTACAAAATAGTTAATACTTTTGAGAGAAAAAAAAACATTGTACATAAATAGACCTTTGGCATTTGTAAAATCTAGCTGGAAAATTAAACGCTTAAGAATTCAAACCTACTGTTAAGCCAACCAGTGGCTTCCAGTGCGCAGTGAGTGGGTCATGTCAATCAGTGCACATTGCTTTTGTGTTCATATATATATACACAAGTCAGCATGCTATCAGTGTTCACTGTACAGCACAAGGAAGCCCACCACATACATTCTCCATCAGGTTATGAGCAGCTCTCCGCCTGAGAATAAATATGCATTGCTTGTGAATATGGCTTAGCTCGCCTGTAACTTTATGAAATAAACGTCATGTCTGCCAGTTATGGAAAATACCCTTCGATTTCATTCTGTGGTTCTGCTGCATAGATTTGTAAAGGCACAGAATATTACATATCTGCAGAAATGCGTACTAAATGCTGGTTAACGGGAGGTTGCATATGTCTAATTAGTTACCTTAATCTATTCCCTTCTTTAAATAAAAGTTAATTCTAAACCTATCCACATGCACAAGATATTATGAGCACATAATGACAGCCTCCATTTTAAATTCAAAACATGCTTAATATACTTTAAATACAACGGGAGTACAGTCACGATAAATAAGCACTATATAGACACTTGTACTGTAAATATCTTAACCATTCGTCATCTTGCTGCAAATGTGTGTGCAAAGCTTGACATGACCGCATCGCTGGACTTTATCAGCTATCAAAAAAAATTGAGCTTGGGGTCAAAATGAACTTGCTGACACTTCTGAAACCATTCAGATCAAGCACAACGAATAAAAGAAACTCTTAAAATACCTGAGTGAACCAGTTTTGCATTGATTTCGTACATATTCCTAAATTTAACAAGGAATATGTGTGTGTTATCTGGAGTATATAAAATGTCATAAGCGTGTTAGGAAGTCACAGGAAGTGCAGAACATTCCGTTTCCTGTCTGCCTTTGGAACTCAACATGTGCAACTTGCTCTGAACGGAGCCACAGCATTAAAAAAAGCAGCTCATATTTTATTCTAATTAAAAATAGTGAATCGGGTGAAATGGAATTTTATTCTGAAATGGAACATTGCTAGCTTTTATGGAAGCTCAAATATACTAAACCACACATCAGACACACAACTCAGATGAAGGACATTTCAAATGCTGCTGTTCTTGTTGGTTTTTTCCCCCCGATTGTAGAGAGTCCTGTACGTCGACCTGCGACCTGTAGCAGTTGGGTAAAGGATGGACAAGCTTCTTTTTCAAAAAAAAAATCACTGACGTCCATGAAGTTTGGAGGTGCACAAACAGGAACACAAGGCACTTTAGGACACCAGTTGCTCTACTTCCCCTCAAAGACGACAGAGGAACAATGTGAGGAACTCGACCTCAAGCAGTCTCAATAAATACATTAAAACATTCAAACTACTTGAAAATTCAACATCCACAAGAAAAAACTTGTTGTAAAGACGTCCTTGTAAACTGGATTCACAGCTTGGTCCAACCTTTAGTAGTCAGAAAGACCTTGTTTGTTTCCATCAGGTTGACTTTATTTTCCCTTTATGAGCTCTGAGAGCGCCGTCTGTCCTGACGAGCTGGAAATGGACGCCTCTGCAGAGTCGGGGCTCATTGCGTCACACAGTTTTCACCCATGTCCTGTGCGTAGCGGTCTGAGATGAGCGTCCGCAGCTCATCAATGTCTTTCCTCAGCTGGCACACCTCCACCAGCTTGGCCCGCAAGCCGTCCTCCATCAGCGGCTTCTCGCTCTCCTCCGCCGAGCAGCTCATAGCTGGAAAAAAATATATATTTCTATTGGCTGATATATGACTTTATATATGGGTACTTTATCTGGTGCTGCAATTATAAAGTGCATTTATTCTTAATTATGAAAATGTTAATGTCTTTTAAATGACACAATCACGTTTCACATTATATTGGCAAAGCTAAATGGGTGAAATTAAACAAATTAAACATGAATTAAAATTATGATGATACACTACTGTTCAAAAGTGTGAGGTTAGTAAGATTTTTTTAAATGTTTTTGAAAGAAATCTCTTGTGCTCATCAATGCTGCATTCATTTAATCATAAATATAGTACAACAAATAATATTGTGAAATATTATTACAATTTAAAATAATTGTTTTCTATTTTAATATAGTTTATTCCTGGGATGCAAAGCTGAATTTTCAGCATCATGTCTCCAGTCTTCAGCGTCACATGATCCTTCAGAAATCATTCTAATATTCTGATTTACTGCTTTAAAAAAATGTATTATCAAAGATGAATATTTTTGTGGAAACTGATTTTCTGATGAACAGAAAGTTTAAAAGAACAGCATTAATTTAAAATATAAAAATCTTTTGTAACATTATAAAATGTCTTCATTGTTTTAATTGAATGCATGCTTGCTGAAAAGTATTAATTAAAAACAAATACATAATTAATTTAAACTTACTGACCCCAAACTTAAAAAAACACACCAATAATATAAAACCACTGTTGAATGTAATCTTAAGCAAATCTCAAAAGGAATATCTATTTTTCATACTGTACATTACAATGCTGTGATGTATAATTCGACTTTAACAATTGATTTTAGGGTTCTATTTTTAATAAAGAAGAACATATTTAAATATGAAGTGAGAACTACAATATTAAATTTAAATTAATTAAACATGAATTAAAATTATGATGATACACTACTGTTCAAAAGTGTGAGGTTAGTAAGATTTTTTTAAATGTTTTTGAAAGAAATCTCTTGTGCTCATCAATGCTGCATTCATTTAATCATAAATATAGTACAACAAATAATATTGTGAAATATTATTACAATTTAAAATAATTGTTTTCTATTTTAATATAGTTTATTCCTGGGATGCAAAGCTGAATTTTCAGCATCATGTCTCCAGTCTTCAGCGTCACATGATCCTTCAGAAATCATTCTAATATTCTGATTTACTGCTTTAAAAAAATGTATTATCATCAAAGATGAATATTTTTGTGGAAACTGATTTTCTGATGAACAGAAAGTTTAAAAGAACAGCATTAATTTAAAATATAAAAATCTTTTGTAACATTATAAAATGTCTTCATTGTTTTAATTGAATGCATGCTTGCTGAAAATTATTAATTAAAAACAAATACATAATTAATTTAAACTTACTGACCCCAAACTTAAAAAAACACACCAATAATATAAAACCACTGTTGAATGTAATCTTAAGCAAATCTCAAAAGGAATATCTATTTTTCATTCTGTACATTACAATGCTGTGATGTATAATTCGACTTGCAACATTTAAAACAATTGATTTTAGGGTTCTATTTTTAATAAAGAAGAACATATTTAAATATGAAGCGAGAACTACAATATTAAATTTAAATGACTAACAATGCATTAATTAATTGATAATACTAAAGGTAAAGTGCTATATACATTTCGAGTGACTAGAGATGCACAGAATTATAATAATTAAATTTAAAGTCAAACAAGTTTATTCTGGATTACTAATAATGCAAATAAACATAAAACATTATAGACTACTGTAAAAAGATAATATGCTGCTAAGGCTAGAGTTTTATATGTATTTACATTTGATGCCAAGCAGCAGGGCCAGGTTGGGCTCTTTGCCTTGAGCTCTCTGTGTGAGGACACTGCACAGGCCCTTCAGATCCAGCAGACACAGGGACATCTCCTTCAACAGGGGCCCGGCCTCCTTCAGACAGGACCCGGGGCTCACATTCAGCGTCTCCTCGTCTGCCCGTCTTTGGTTCTGTGGAGATAAGAAAACACTTTTACACACTCGCAGCAGGGTGAACCAGGACAGAGCCTTTTAAGGGAACGTTCAGAGTTTAATTTGAAATGATGGAAGTACAACGAAGCCCTGGCTTGTCACATTTGCCACTGGAGATTTGAGAGAATGGTTATTTTCACCTTCAAATGCTATCACGAACACAAAGAATGTGTCTGAAGTGTTATTTCAGCATTTTTGTCGCTGCAGCGTGGGAGGAACTTTCAGAGTGTGGACTGTAACGTTGATGACGAAGCTTAACAATTGTGTGCGTCCTGATACAGATTATCAGCGTAACTCATTCCCACTTCTCGGAGCATATTCAAACAAGTGCCGCAAGAACAAATTCATAAGCAGCTGCTTGTGAAAGCTGTCCAAAACATTAAATAGTGAGAAGTGGAATTACTAGCACTTACACAGCAGGACTAAAGCAAGAGCGGAGGAGAAAGTGTGGCGTGATCTATTGGGGATGACGGGATAAAATCTGCACTTCAGGGGAGAACGCTTGCTAATTCATTCACATCTAGCCAGAAGAGAACCGTTCTGTGTTGTACATTAGGACTAATAACAAATGGACTTTGTAGAAGATGCAGGATGTTCTCTTTTTCACACATGCGGTCATTATGAAATATTACTGGACAACATCAACCAAGTCATTTCACACAACTAGAATGTACTTAATCAACATTTAGTAGATGTTTGAAACTAATTATATTGCTAGAGCTTGTAAAATGTCCTAAAAGTCACAACAAAATGACACTAACTGCATGAAAAAAATCGAATAAAAAAAAATAACAAACGCTACATCTGAAATCACACACTGATTTCACTACTATTACACGACTGTTCAAAAGTTTGGAGAGAGAATGTGAAGAGAGAACTAAAATATGAAATCAAGTTTAAATATGAATAATACTAAAAGTAATGAATTCAAATATGAATTGAACTAGGGATGCACAGAATTTGAATATCTTAATATCTAATTTACAGCCAAACAGGATTATGTTGGATTATTTATAATGCAAAAATAAAATAAAAATAAAAAAGTGCTGTGCTGCTAAAACTCTATTTAAATAATATTTTTTATTCAGGATGAAGGATGCATTGAATAGGCAAAAAAAGACTATAATTTTACAAAATATTTCTATTAAAAAAAAGCTGTTCTTTTGAACTTTCGTATTACAGAATCCAAAAAAAAACATGGTTTCCACAAAAATATTAAGCAATATGTTTATACTGTATATATAATATGAAGAAATTACTGAATATATTAAAATGGAATATATTCAAATAGAAACAGCTATTTTAAATTGTAATAATATTTCACAATATTACTGTTTTTATTATTTATTTATTTTTTTTACAGTATTTTGATATTAATAAATGCAGACTTGGTGAGTGTAAGACTATAAAATGCTCACCGACCCAAAACTTTTGAACGGTTGTTTACATGAATGCTAGAAAAACCCATCTGTCAATGCAGATTTGGTTACTTCAATACAAAATATAAACCTACTCAAAAACAGTTGCTTAGAAATGAAATACTAAGGTTCCAGGATCTGTGGTTTAAAAGCAGTTGTGAACTGCATTATGAGGGACCACCGCAGTCATCCTTTACATGGGATCTTTTATACTTGGTAATCAAACCTTACAATACTCGGTGGGTTTCGCATGAGAAGGCAAGTAAGAGAATCTGGTGTCTGTGTGGCAGCGGTGTGATGTACGGCTCGGCTCCACCATTGTCTCTGTGAGTCTGTGTGGATCAGTGCGGCTGTATCACGCATTACTCCGCACTCTCTGCTCTCCCTCACCTTGAGACGGCGTGGTGAAAAATGATGTCCTGAATTCTAATGAGGGCCGGTTGGGTTATTCATGACTCGACTGCCATGGAAAAGCAGGGCAAGGAATTTAATGGCACAAAAATGAGCCTTCAATCAAGATTCTAACTTCTGTTACTAGGCTCATCTGTTTCGTTTAGGACGAAAAAAACACTTTAGAGTCCCTTTGTGGGTGGTTTGGAGTGCCGTACCTGCTGAAGAGTTTTGGAGAGGGTTTCAAGTTCCTCCTCGCGTTCCAAGAGCTGTTTGCGGAGCTCCTGCATGATTCCCCTCTCCCTCTGCAACTTCTTTTCCAGGGCCTGCAAGGAGGACGAAAGACAGCGGTTAGTGCATGTGCGTCTTAAGCAAGCATGCTCTGATTGCACAATTCAAAATAATCATCAACATGCAAGACAGCGCCTCATCATCCATCCAATCCAAATCAGGATTTATCCTAAAGCTTCCACTACAAAAGGTAGAAAATAACGTCTTACCGACATCTCTACAGTGAGTTTGTCAGTCTGCTGCTTCTGATTGTCGATCAGCTGAAACAAAAGGAATCACAGAGTGAATCATTTCACATGCCTTTGGTTTAAAACTGTTTAAGTGCGTGTCTTTTGTCTTAAAACATTCAACCTAGACTGCATTTTTGGATGTATACTCTATTAGCCAGAAGTCTGGAAACAATTCCAGATCTCAAAAATGTTTTAATTTAAAGGCTTCTGTTTAAATGTTTGAAATTAGTCTTGTAGTCAAACATATAATGCACATATGTGACCCTGGAGCACAAAACCAATTTTTCAAAATTGAGATTTGTACATCACCCGGAAGCTGAATAAATAAACTTTCCATTGATGTATGGTTTGTTAGGATAGGACGATATTTGACCGAGATACGACTATTTGAATATTGAAAAAATATTGAGAAAATCGCCTTTAAAGTAGTCCAAATGAAGTTCTTAGCAATGCATATTACTAATCAAAACTGAAGTTTTGATATATTTACGGTAGGAAATTTACAAAATATCTTCATGGAACATGACCTTTACTAAAGATTTTTAGTATAAAAGAAAAATCAATAATTTTGACCCATACAATGTATTTTTGGCTATTGCTACAAATAAACCCATGCTACTTAAGACTGGTTTTGTGCTCCATGGTCACATATATGTATGTCTGTGTGTGTGTAAAAAAATTAAATTTTTAATTCAAATTCAAATTGTGTAATTTGAATACACAAATGAGGAAAAGCAGCCAGCTGGTATCCAAAATATCTTAAAGGATGCCTTGAAATGAAATAAATGAAATAAAGTAATGTGTCTGAAGTGTTATTTCAGAATTTTATGCTGCAGTGTGGGAAGAACTTAGACCGTAGTTTGGACTATAACGTTGATTAAAATAAATTAATAAATTAATAAAATCAAATCAAATGTTTTGATTTATTAATCAGTTTTTGGTCACTTCCACCGATTCATTTCAATTTTTGGTTACTTCCACGTGTGTTATTTCATAGTTTTGATAACTTCAATAATATTCTAAAAGGTGGGATATATTTAATAATATAGAATGACTAGGTGTTTCCAAACATTTGGCCAGTTTTCGTTTTATAACTACACAATTTTAAATTGTAATATTTCACAATATCACTGCTTGTACTGTATTTTGGTGAGCATTAGAAATATATATAAAAAAATCGTATTATTAAAATCCAAACTTTTGACCGGTAGTGTATACGTTCTGTAATTAGTGTAAAAATTCAATCTACCAGAGATTTATTGATTATTATGTACTATAAGACATCCAAGGCGGAGACATCTGGAAATAAAAGCAGCAAATGATTACAATAATGCCTTTTTTAAGCGTCATTAGGTGCATCATGGGAGATCAGTACCAGGCTGTTCTGGCTCTGTTGTTCAAGCAGGCGAGTGTTTTCCCTTTCCAGCTGCTTCAGGTCCAGCATGGGCAGCCGTACTCCATCCTCCAAGCACTTCTCCACTTTCTCTTGTAGGCTACAAAGAGAAGTTTTATCATTCGTTCAGTAAAATGAAATAAGGCACAGAGAGAAATCCTAACAGATTCTCATTATATATATCAAAGATGCTGTGGCCTTCCATTATTTTTTCAGTCTGGATGATTGGCCTGATTTCATTCCCATGTTTACGGCAGGTTTTCTATGTTTTAATAAGAGTACTCGGCACTTTGATCTTCAGCTCACTTAACAAGTGGCTTTCAGAAAGGAAGCAAATCAAAAGCAATGCTTCTGGCTGTGAGCTCGTCTCAGAGTGAGTGTGTAAGTGCAGTACCTTTGAACAGCAGCCATAAGCTCTTTCTCCCGCTTGGATTGGGTCTCGATGAGGGCGTCTTTCTCCTGCAGCAGGGCTCGGTTTTCCTCCAGGGTTTTCTCCAGCTGGGCGACGGTATCCTCCAACGCCTGCTTCTTCCCCTGCACTTCCTGCAACTGAGACGCCACATGGACAGAGATGAGTACAGTAACGCTACTACACACCACAAACACTTTAAACACATTTAGAAACACCATTTTCTAATGTTTACTCAAATGTGAAATTTTATTTTGGCCGTGATCAGAATTTTTTTCTTGCTTTCAAGAAAATTGTTCAAATTGATGTTTAATTATGTAGACAACACAAGATGCATTTAATTGAGAAGAAAAGACGACACGACTTGTTTTCAGAAACAAGTGAATTAATAAAATATGTTTATTTCACTTATTTAAAAAAAACTACTTGTTAATTGGATGTTTTAGCATAAACCTTACTAAATACGGTTAGATTTATGATTAAAGCAAGACAAAACTATTCGACAATGAGCTAAGAAAACTAAAATAAAACAAAACAAAATAAAATAATGTTCGTTTTGGCTTGTTCAACCATTTTTGGTCACTAAATAATTCCGTGAAATTCATTTGTGAAATAAAATAAAATAATAAAATAATTTATAATAAATTCAGTTTTTAAGTCTTATACAAATGTATCTTGTTTAAAGGATATTCTGATATTTGTACTGAAAAGGAAGACTAAAATTTAAATGAGTATAATGATTTGTGACTTTTGTGTCTTTAGTCACTGGGGTATATTTGTAGCAATAGCCAAAAATACATTGTATGGGTCAAAATGATCGATTTTTCTTTTATGCCAAAAATCATTAGGACATTAAGAAATGTTCCATAAAGATATTTAGTAAATTTCCTACCGTAAATATATAAAAACTTGATATGCATTGCTAAGAACTTAATTTGGAAAACTTTAAAGGCAATTTTCTCAATATTTTGATTTTTTTTGCACCCTCAGATTCCAGATATTCAAATAGCTGTATCTCGACCAAATATTGTTCTCTCCTAACAAACCATACGTCAATGGAAAGCTTATTTGTTCAGCTTTCATATGATGTATAAATCTCAATTTTGAAAAATTGACACTTAAGACTGGTCTTGTGGTCCAGGGTCACATTTTATTAGTAAATTGTATTGCATTTAAGCCAATTTCAGCACAGAAAATGCAGGGAAAAAATCAGCAGATGTCAAGCAGATCACTTAAACTGCACTGAAGTACTAAGCAGGTTAGAAAAATGTGACCCCAAACATTTGTTGTTGACTGTCGGATAATATTAATCCTCCTTACAGCTGTGCATACTAGTAAACTGTACAAAACAATGATTTAATAACCCACAAGTAAGATGATTCCCAACCATAATGAAGAGCGTCTGTCACATCAGCAGCTGTTTGCGCTGATCTATTAGCAGAACGCTGTGGGGACTGACATTGCTGTGTTGGTTTCGCATTGAAAGGAGACGTTAACTATGCCCTGATTAACTGAACTAAGATCACTTTTGATTTTTGGGGCTGACAATCAGATTTAAGGTTGAATAGGATGGTGATAAACTAATTTGAGGTGTTGGAATGATAATCAGAAAAAATAAGTTAAATGTAAAACACATGGCTAGTTTTTGCAGTTTAGGACTTAAAGCTGGAGGATGGCCTGTACCTGCTGAGCCTGTGTCTGGACCTCGTCCAGTGAGGGCAGGTCTGCCAGGTACTTCTCCAGCGTCTCGATGCGCTGCTGCTTCTCTTGATTCTGTTCCTGTTCACGCTGGCACTTCTTCTTCAGACTGCTGATGTAGCGGTCACGTGTTTTCATCTGAACCCAAACACATCTTGTTACTCATTTACCAAGTGCATTACGTACGCACAAATTTGTGTGTGAAATCTCTACAAAAGTTTTCACAAGCAAATCACAATTCACCAATAACCTTATGAACTTTACATTTATGAAAAATGTTCGAACTGAAACCACACCTGCGCCAAAATCACATGCGCTGGATGGCCTGTATAATAATAATATGATGTTAATTTTGAGAAAATGTCTGAGGAGTTTTCACAAGCAAATCACAATTCACCAATAACCTTATGAACTTTACATTTATGAAAAATGTTCGAACAACTGAAACCACACCTGCGCCAAAATCACATGCGCTGGATGGCCTGTATAATAATAATATGATGTTAATTTTGAGAAAATGTCTGAGAAAAAAACGTGTAGAAAATAAATAAATAAACATTCCTGCTAAAATGTATTCATAACTTACAAAAAAATTGTTCGCACAACTGAAACCACAAAAATAGCATAATAAAAATAAATAAATAATACTAATCCACGTGTCACATTATTTCTGAGAACATTTCTGAAAAGGGTAAATAAGCACATAACAATAAAGAAAATGATTTTACTTCTTTCTATCTGAAATCATGAGATTAACTGTAAATGTCTTATTTCTAGCTTTTAACTGTAAGAAATAACTATGTATATTAAAAAAAAATCAACAACGACAAACAAACAGACACTTCTTTTGGTTTTAGTACAATGGCACAATAAAAGCACATTTTTTTTTTTATTATATATTTTATTGCTGTCTTTATAATATCAAACTTTATAATATAATACTTTATTTCTCACATAGCATAATGTACAGCTGGCTAATGGGAGGTCTGTATTCTGTTTTGATGGTTTTGGTGTGTTTTATGCAAATAACTAACTTCAGGCATGCGGTCGCTCCAAATTCATTAACGTTAAACGAAGTAAGAAGTTGTTCTGTGCATACAAATCAAAAATAATCCATGCAATTATTCAAAATGGGGAGAACGTCCAAATATTTCAGTACTACACACGATGCTCATTCACATGTCTCACCTTCTCCTCCAGTTTCTTGATATCTTCAGTGTATTTCTGTGTGTTTTGTTTGAGAAATTCGCTGCGGTGGCTGACCTCCAGCTCTGCCGCAGCTAGTTTACGGCCCAGCTCTCCGTTCTCACAGCACAGGGGACTCACGCGCTCTGGCAGCTGGGACTTCGGACTCTGGCTGGATACTGGACTGTCATATGGAGAGTCCTAAATTAGTGGAAAGAGGCATCAGCGGTAGGTAAGTGACCTTTTTACTGCCATTAGGCAAGTATTTGACATGATTTAATTCATTATAAGGAGACATACCTTAGCTTTGAGCAGATATGAGTCATCATAGCGCCCCCTGTTGTTTTGGAGGACTTGTTGCGCCCTTAACTCGTTTTCCCTGATCCTCGCATGGAGTTGGAGGATTTGCTGCTTTTGCCTAGAAATCGCAAATCAGTAAGACACTCAATATTCACATTGATTTTATTGGCATTCACAGTCTGTTGCACAGCGCTGCTTCAGAGCACTCCTCTAGGGTTCCATGCGGAGAAGTTGTTTTAAAAACAAGCACACTGAAAAATTCCTTTTGAGAGAGAAGGACATGCTCGCTGGAGGCAGTTGCTGTGATGTGGCAGGCACAACTACTTTCGTAAGAAATGCTTTTACACTTGTAATGACATTTTAAAGTGTGCTTGTTGCACTTGGTTTGGACATTTTCTGCCTTTGAGCAAAGTAAGAGAGTGTGTGGTTAAACATTACTAGATCTAGTCCAGCATACTAGATACCAGCAAAATCAGAGAACTGATTGCAAAGCTATCTCATGGTAACTCATTTTTTGATCAGTTAAAGGTGCTGCAAGCTATTTGTTGGGAAAATGTCCCTTTTTCCTGACGGAAAATCACTGAATTAGATGTTCTGAAAGATATCTGTCTGTGATAACCTTAGACTCTGTAAACATAAACAACAATGTGGCCAAAAAATACCATATAATAATAATAATAACAACATATGTGACCCTGGAGCACAAAACCAGTCTTAAGTCGCTGGGGTATATTTGTAGCAATAGCCAAAAATACATTGTATGGGTCAAAATTATTGATTTTTCTTATATGCCAAAAAGCATTAGGACATTAAGGAAAGATCATGTTCCATGAAGACATTTTGTAAATTTCCTACTGTAAATATATCAAAACTTCATTTTTGATTAGTAATATGCATTGCTAAGACCTTCATTTGGACAACTTTAAAGGTGATTTTCTCAATATTTTTTATTTTTTTGCACCCTCAAATTTCAGATATTCAAATAGTTGTATCTCGGCCAAATATTGTAATATCATAACAAACCATAAATCAATGGAAAGCTTATTTATTCAGCGTTCAGATGTTGTATACATCTCAATTTCGAAAAATTGACCCTTATGACTGGTTTTGTGGTCCAGGGTCACATATTCCAAGAATATGACGTTATTTCTGACGTAAATAAATAAATATTTAATACATATAATAATAATAATATTCTATGAATGTGACATTATTTCTGAGAAAAAAAAGTGTAAGGGGAAACAAGTTTAAAAATAAAATTAAAGCATAATAATAATAATTCATGAATGTGACATTATTTCAGAACATTTCTGAAAAGTGTACTAAAAAAAATGTAAATAATAATAATACACTTTTTTTTTAAACAATAACAACAAATAAACAAAAAAATATATTTTGGCTTTAGTACAATGGCAACATAAAAAGCTAATGATTTTGTTGTCTTTATAATATCACAATTTATTATTTCTCACACACAGTGGTGGAAAGAGTACTGAAAAATATACTCAAGTAAAAGTACCATTACCTTCCAAAAAATGTAGTGTGAGTAGAGTAAAAGTACTTGTCCAAAAAACTACTTGAGTAAGAGTAAAAGAGTAGCCTATTTAAAAGTACTCATGAGTATTGAGTAGTGAGTACTGAGCTGTGGATTCTACCCCCTCATAATAAAGGCTGTACACAGCAATTTATAGATTTTAAAAACGTTGTACATTCTGTAATTCATATTATCTTATTTGTCATAAAGAATGAAGAATATCTATCATCCAGCAGTTTTAATTTTGACTGCCAACTCTTTAAAATACATCAAAACAGCACGGTTTCTATGCACAATTTGATTTGACGAAAGTCACGAGACCTATTACTATCTATCCAATCACGTTGATGGATAAAAATAAAATTAAAATAAGCATGTAACGACTACAAACGGAGGAAAATAGTGGAGTAAAAGTACCGATACATCACTTAAAATGTACTCAAGTAAAAATACATTTTTAAACTACTCAAAAAAGTACAATTACCGATAAAAACCACTTAATTACTGTAACGTGAGTATTTGTAATTCGTTACTTCACACCCCTGGTCTTTACACATGAAAAATATATAGCTGTGTTTATATTTTATGGCTTGACCAATCTGAAGCCTCTGAGATGCTTTCTACCGGTCAATCACTTTGCATGGAAATCACAGAAACAGGAAGCTGAGAGTGTGACAGTTCCTAAAGATTATTCAGGTTTAATGCAATATTCACTTTCATAAACAATCGACAATAAGTCTGTTGTACTATTTTGCTTCCCTTGCTTTTGCTATTTTGTTCCTCTCTCCTAATTACAAAAAAATTCAGCATTATTTTTAGTAGGACAAGGTTTTGGAAAAAGAGGGGGTGTGACTAAATCTGGCAGAAGTTCCCAAACATTGCTTACAGCACCTTTAATAAAGTGAACAAAAATGTAAATGAGCGATATACAACCAGACAGCAAAACTGTCCTGTGATGTAGAAGCCTGAGCAAAAGCAGACTGATGGCCAGCTAAAAGCATGCTCAAGCGTTTCCTCATGTGTAATTCTTGGCAGAGATACGCGGTACGTTTGTGTCTGAACACAGACACCGCAGACTGAACAGTGGCCGTCTGCTCCGTCTGTCAGAGCTCACCTATGGGTGACGGCATGATACTAAAATTACAACTGCTCAAGGTCACAGCAATCACTAGAGGGTCATAGCCGACGTCGTGTTAAATGAATGAAATGCTATTAATGAAGCATCTGCCCCCTCCTCAGAAACAGGAGCTAATGACAAACCTCCAGACAAAAACAGATGAATCCATTACTTTGGTTACGTGGGAGGTCAGTATAGGCCTTGTTGGACACAGACAGTTGAGAGATGACAGGAAATGATGGGTAGAAGCAGTGGCACGGCCTTTTTAGGCTAGGGTGAGTGATTTTTTTCATTGTTAGACTATGTTAACAATTAACCCCATTTGAATAAATATTTGACCCCACAACCTAAATCTGGTCTTATTCTTTGCGTACAACTGAGCACTCTAAAAGTGTCTTTGTTTACTCACCGGTCAATCTCCAGTTCCCTCTGCCTCAGGAGTCCCTCCTTAATCTTTACCAGGGTATTGACAGGGAGAGACGTTCCACCCAGCATCTACATGAAACAATAATTATAGCATTAGAACTGCTCATCTGGTAAACAAGCGGGGTCAGGCTAGCATGTACTTATGGTAAGCACACTGTAATTAGCATACTCTGTCATCATAATAACCATCAGCAACAAACTGCCACCAAAGCCACGCAGCATTACAGTGAAGAACTCCGGGGGGGTTGCAAAGGTCTCTTCTCGCCTCGAGGATGACAGAGTCTTTGGGCTACCGAATCTAATTATGCATTTGTTTATAACTTTATAACTTTACTTGCATGGTTCTTCCGAAGAACTGCGTGACTCCCTGAAAGTATGTGATCTGAATGAGAATTAAATGTAATAAAACATATCTATCCAATAAGAATTTTTATATCATTTATATATTATATTATACTTAATAAATATCTGGATGGACCTCATTTATTTGGGAACACTGTTATGTCCACCATAATGTCCCCAAATGAAACCAGATCCATCTGGAGCTGATGTTATGGTCCAGGCTTGATTCCTGGAATTCCCATGAAAGGTTATGGAAAACAACAGCCACACATATAACATATAGTTTCCCCATAGCTCTCAAGTCAGCATGTACACAGTCTTCAGCAGTGCATGCTTGAGTGAATGGTGACGGCTCATGGTTCTTTAACACAAAGATCATTAGGGCACTAAATGAGCACACTGCAAATGGCCCATTGATCAGAGTGCTGAAAGAACCCACACATCCCACAGTTTACACTAAATATACACCAGACATGAACTCTAAAACACACTACAGCACAATTATTTTTATGATCCATATTGTATATATGGGAGATTGGGGTTAGTGTCGTCACCTCTTTGATGTGAAACTCAATTTTCAGATCTTTTTAAATATTTGTAAGAAAAAAAAGACCTTTATAAAACAATTAAAATAAAAAAAATATAACAAAAATATTTTCAATATACTTAATATAATTTTGTAATATAATATAATTTTTTATTTCAAAAAATATTTTAGTCACTACTTTATTGATATATTATAATCAGATCTATATTCAGGATTTGCAGGTTTCTCATAATAAAATAAGCAAATAATAATAATAAAAATATTTTTTACGTATTTAAAATAAAATAATTTTATACATGTAATAATACATTTAAAAATGTATTAATTAAAATATTTTTCTAAAAAATATAATCGCTTCTTTATTAACATAATATAAATAGATCTATATTCAGGATTTGCATGTTTCTCGTAATGAAATTAATTACAGTTAATAATTTCAAAATAATTATTTCATTTTTAGAAATGTATATTTTCAAATGAATTACAAGAATTAAAATGACTTTATTTTTAAAAATCTATACTTTCAAATTAGTTTAGAATTGATTATTTTCTTTATTGTCAAACTATATTTATATATTAAGTATCATTATTTCATATTTTCAAATGTATTAAATAATTTACAATTGATATAAACTTAATTATTCACTTTTTTACTTTAATCATAAGATGCCTCCAGAGTCATTCGTTATTGATTCTTTGTAATCCAAGAAACTCTTCAGAATCAAAACAACTCTTATGAGTCCTACACTTGTGCACTGGATACTGGATGTGGAATGGCACATTTTATCCACAGAGACCAATGGCTGCCGTCCACTAGACTATGCATTCAACTGATGTGGTTGCGCAGGAGCAACAGCAGATGCCAATTACACAACCAGTTATCAGATGTATTAACTTCATTTACATCAACTCTTTAAAATAGTGCTTATTGTTTCCCTGACCCGACTCTGCAGTCTTTTGACGAGCTGCCAGGCTCACAAATGCCAACCCTATAAATGCGGCACATATCAGTGGCACACTCGAGCCTGCAAACATGCCTTTATTTGCCTCTGGAGAGGTTTTAGTCCCAGCAGCAAACTGCGCAGTGATAAGAAGCAGGTGCCACTTTCATTGCCAGGCCTCCCTCAACTCTTCACATAGCTGGGGATATTTTTAACAGTCAGTGTGTGGTATACACAACGAGCTGGCTCAAATCTCCACAGTATGTGCGCTCCAAGCACCAACCACTCGCACAAAGGGAGCTGTGCAGAAGGAGTCCAGTTGGGTGGTTGGCAGCAGCGAGCGAAAAACACAGGCTGGGAAGCAGATGACAGAGACTGGATGTGGAGAAGTTGCGTAGGCAGTTCGCTCTATTCTCTCTTAAAGGATTAGTTAACCCAAAAATGAAAAACAGAACGAGTTTCTTTCTTTCTGCATAAAACGGGTGCAAGACCACTGTAAAAACTTGTAAAAGTAGTCTATACAACTACATTTAAGTGAATAACAGATGGAAATTTAAGTTGCCTTCGTTAATGAATCATTTAGAAATTCCCAGAGGTCCCTGATAACTTACAAACTAAATAAACCCTCCTGTAGCTCATCTTAATAAATTAATAAATAATAAATAATATTTTAATAAAAAACTAAAAACACTAAAGAGATTTAAACTGATGTCATATTTTGAGTTTATTATTTTTATTACAACATAATTACTTGAATACGGTCTTGGAATCAAAAAAAGTCAAGAACGACTTTTCGACAAACAAGTCAAGAATTTAAAGGAGTAGTTCACTTTCAGAAGGAAAATTCTGTCATCATTTACTCACCCCCCACTTGTTCCAAACCTGCATGAGATTCTTTCTTCTGTTGAACACAAAAGAAGATATTTTGATAGTAGTAAATCATGACAGAACTTTCCTTCTGAAAGTGAACTACTCCTTTAAAGTGAATGGTCTTGTGAATCGGATCAACTGAAAAGATTTCAAAAGATCGATACGATCACAAATTGGGCAGTTACATCTCCCATAAATATTCATAAGAGGAGATCTAGGGTGAAATTTATGATTAAATTTCAATTTGTTCATCATACAGTATATCTATCATCTGGCTTCAGAAAATGTGTAATTTAGTTGTATAGACTACTTTTATGATGTGTTTGCATACTTTTTTAAAGGTGCTGTATCTAAGCTTTTGACTCTATAAAGCATAAAAATACCATAATATGTTTGCAGAAAGTTAACATACTTGTTTATCTGAAAAACAATGCTACAGTCAGTTATTCTCCTTTGAATATGTGCATTCCGGGCCGGAATGTCGAGCTCTGTTTTGGTTTGTGAAACCCGCCCACTGCCAGTTTACCCAATTGTATTTTGGGACCCCGGGTTGCCAGTTGGCGGAAAACACAGCATATTTCATTTCATTCATCGACGTGTGCACTCATTCCTGTTGGTGTGGTCAATCTGGCAACCTGCGTGTGCGTCAAGTCTGAGGAGGAGGGTTCGGGTGAAAAAAACCCTCTCCAATATTTTGAATTTGGCTACATACAGCACCTTTAAGCTTTGAATGCCTCAATCCTATTAATTTAACCTGCATTATATAAAAAAAAGTGATATTTATTTTATAGAAAGAATTTCAAGTTTCAAATAGACATAGAACAATAGACAATAAAACAATAGACATAGTTTATATTGCTTGGACCTACACTTACAAATGTATAAATATCACTGGATTGGATTTGGCAATAAAATATGAAACCAAGAGCTATTTACTTAAAAGGGAGATAGCACAATATTCATAAATGCCTGACTAGCACATAATTAAAATGTCTTTTTTTGCCCTTAAATGGCAAAATGCTCATTTTTAAAAAATTAAATAATCCTTTAACACAAACATGAAAGCAATCGGAGCAGTCTGACAGGGCAATATCTGAGGGTTACAAGAACTTCTTAGACATTAATAATCTAATTTTGATTAATAATAATAACTGGCTTCCTTGAAGCAACTGTGACAGGTGGAAGTAGGCCAACCATTCAACCAAATGAAAGTCAGCAGCCCTGTGACGTCTCCATGTATCTGACCAGCACGCTTTACATTGAAGAGTGGAGAGCGTGTAGGCCAGGACATAGCTGTCATTCCCCACCAGCTTGTCTCTTCGGAGGGTGTTGTCACCACATGCCAGAAGTACCGCGCCATTCCTATCAAGACCAGGGCCTTAACACTTACATAAGATACTGTTGACCCAGACCTCCACAAATCTGTCATAAATGCAGGCTGTTAGAGGTCTGCACTGACTTATGGCATCAAAATGTGTCAGTGTTTTCTATGATAAATATTACTTATCTATATTAACTGTTCACTTCCTGTTTGTTGCTGCCGCGTGTTTTGAGTTGAAGCTCTGACAATTTAATTCTTTAATTCTTTTTTCGTCTATTTTTCAATCTTAAAATCAGTTTTATACACCATCATTTTCGTTTCTATAAAGTGTGAATATATCCCCCATTGTATTCTTCAACAAAAACAATCGTAGCACCTTGTTATCACTAGTTTTATTTTGATTTGCCAAGTCCGCTACTAGCTTATAGCCCGTTAGCATTGCTATCGCGGTTGCCGCTAATCTTGCTTACAATGCTTACAATCCATTATTTTGCTCACTGTTATTTGCTTTAAATGGCAGATTTGTGTCTACCTTTGAGTGCAGGTGAGGACACGTTCGAGCTGCACTCGGTGGAGAAGCAGATCCGCGACCTGGTGGAGAAGCAGGCCCAGCTGCGAGAGCGAAGAGCCACGCTGGAAACATCCCAGGCTGACACTCACAAGTTCGGGGTAAGTATACAGCGCGCTGCTAACACTCCGACCACCTCTACTCCATGTGTTTCTCTGCACAGGCCCCATGCACCCACGACGCGATCTTCCCGGGTCTCCTTCACTTCGGCACCGGGACACCATGGACCCTTGGTGCACCAGCAGCGGAAGACGCGAGCCAGGCCCCCGGGCGAGGACCTCTCTCCTCTTCACCCGGAACCGCTTCGCTCCCCATCCCCAGACTCCATCGTCCGGCACGTCTGGGCTGCCCTAGCTAAAGGTAAAGTGCACACTCACTGTTTTCCAGGGTGCTCGTGTTCTCGATGTTTCTGCTCGTGTTCTCGATGTTTCTGCGCAGATACCCCGCGATCCTGAAGGTTGACGAGAGCATCGGCGCTGTCGTGCTGCACGTGGGCGTGAATGACACCAAGCTGCAGCAGACAGAGACTCTGAAGAGGGACTACAGGAGCCTGATCAAGACAGTACGCAGCACATCGCCCGCGACAAGGATCATCGCTTCAGGACCGCTTTCCACGTATCGATGAGTACATGAAAGGTTCAGTAGACGGTTTGCTTTAAACAAATGTTTATTGTCATGGTGTAAAGAACAGAAACTGCTCTTTGTAAATAATTGGAATCTTTTCTGGGAGCGACATACTGTAGGCTTTTTCGTGCTGATGGCCTGCACCCCAGCAGAGTCGGAGCGGAACTCCTGTAGGACAACATCTCCAGGACGCTTTGCTCCATATGACTAGTAAGCCAATTCTCAAATAACTGCTATGATGGCTTTTGTTCTACCCACTTAAATGATAGAAGTACTTGCATTGTCCAATCTATAAAGACTGTGTCTGTTCCCTGAATAGCGAGGTCAAAATATTAATTTAATGCCCAGACTCCATCGTCCGGCACGTCTGGGCTGCCCTAGCTAAAGGTAAAGTGCACACTCACTGTTTTCCAGGGTGCTCGTGTTCTCGATGTTTCTGCGCAGATACCCCGCGATCCTGAAGGTTGACGAGAGCATCGGCGCTGTCGTGCTGCACGTGGGCGTGAATGACACCAAGCTGCAGCAGACAGAGACTCTGAAGAGGGACTACAGGAGCCTGATCAAGACAGTACGCAGCACATCGCCCGCGACAAGGATCATCGCTTCAGGACCGCTTTCCACGTATCGATGAGTACATGAAAGGTTCAGTAGACGGTTTGCTTTAAACAAATGTTTATTGTCATGGTGTAAAGAACAGAAACTGCTCTTTGTAAATAATTGGAATCTTTTCTGGGAGCGACATACTGTAGGCTTTTTCGTGCTGATGGCCTGCACCCCAGCAGAGTCGGAGCGGAACTCCTGTAGGACAACATCTCCAGGACGCTTTGCTCCATATGACTAGTAAGCCAATTCTCAAATAACTGCTATGATGGCTTTTGTTCTACCCACTTAAATGATAGAAGTACTTGCGTTGTCCAATCTATAAAGACTGTGTCTGTTCCCTGAATAGCGAGGTCAAAATATTAATTTAATGTAGGATTAATGCTGATGATACTCAACTATATATTTCAACAAGACAAGATGAAACTTCTAAATTATCTAAGCTAACAGAATGTGTTAAAAATGTAAAAGACTGGATGAACAATAATTTTCTCCTATTAAATTCGGATAAGACAGAGATAGTGCTTATTGGACCAAAAAACAGTACACAGAATCTCGTATATTATAATTTGCAACTAGACGGATGTACTGTTACTTCCTCTACAGTCAAAAATGTGGGTGTTATATTAGACAGCAACTTGTCATTTGAAAAGCTTATTTCCCATGTTACAAAAACAGCATTCTTCCATCTTAGAAACATTGCCAAATTACGGAACATGCTACCTGTTTCTGATGCATAGTTCATGCATTCATGACCTCTAAACTGGAATATTGTAATACTAATTGGTTGCCCTGCATCTTCAATAAACAAGCTACAGGTAGTCCAAAATGCAGCTGCTAGAGTCCTTACCATGTCAAGAAAATATGATCATATTACCCCAATTTTACATTCTCTGCACTGGCTACCTATATTACATTCCGTATCAGTTATAAAATATTACTACTTACTTTTAAAGCTCTAAATGGTTCAGCTCCTGCATACCTAATTAGTCTTCTATCACGCTACAATCCATCACGCTCCCTAAGGTCGCAAAACTCTGGACTTTTGGTAGTACCTAGGATAGCAAAGTCCACTAAAGGAGGTAGAGCTTTTTCACATTTGGCTCCCAAACTCTGGAATAGCCTTCCTGATAACGTTCGGGGTTCAGACACACTCTCTCTGCTTAAATCTAGATTTAAGACATCTCTTTAGCCAAGCATTCACATAATGTATCTCAACCCTGTTCTTCAGTTACATCTGATCAAATGCACATTAACATTCTTTTGCTAATTTGGAACAGCAGCTACGCTAATTTTTCTCTATTTCCTTCTCTGTTTCTGCCACGGGATTGGCATCAATAGGAATAGGATAGGAATTACACAAGCTACAGTCTGGATCCAGCCCTTACAAAGACCTGAGATGACCGAACACCTGAGAAGAGATG
>NW_015505557.1:1053939-1056084 GCF_001515645.1 Sinocyclocheilus grahami
GTCAAGAAAATATGATCATATTACCCCAATTTTACATTCTCTGCACTGGCTACCTATATTACATTCCGTATCAGTTATAAAATATTACTACTTACTTTTAAAGCTCTAAATGGTTCAGCTCCTGCATACCTAATTAGTCTTCTATCACGCTACAATCCATCACGCTCCCTAAGGTCGCAAAACTCTGGACTTTTGGTAGTACCTAGGATAGCAAAGTCCACTAAAGGAGGTAGAGCTTTTTCACATTTGGCTCCCAAACTCTGGAATAGCCTTCCTGATAACGTTCGGGGTTCAGACACACTCTCTCTGCTTAAATCTAGATTTAAGACATCTCTTTAGCCAAGCATTCACATAATGTATCTCATAACCCTGTACTTCAGTTACATCTGATCAAATGCACATTAACATTCTTTTGCTAATTTGGAACAGCAGCTACGCTAATTTTTCTCTATTTCCTTCTCTGTTTCTGCCACGGGATTGGCATCAATAGGAATAGGATAGGAATTACACAAGCTACAGTCTGGATCCAGCCCTTACAAAGACCTGAGATGACCGAACACCTGAGAAGAGATGATGCCAACCCCTCAGAAGACGCCAACCCTCAGACAACATACAAAACTACCAAATTTTGCTATAAGTTTGATCACAATGTATAATCATTGCTGTTAATAGTGTTCACCATCTGTTTGATTGACATTGTTATGTCATGACATTGACTAACTGCTTGATTTTTACCGTACATTTCTGCCATATGGACATCAACTTGAGATTGTCACCACTGATAAGCTATTACTAAATATAATGTAGAAACTTTCATTTTCTGTAAAGCTGCTTTGCAACGATTTGCATTGTGAAAAGCGCTATACAAATAAACTTACCAATAAGTAAGCAAGCTACAAAACATGCATCATAGCAGACAAGTCCCACTGACAGCCCAAAGAACATAGCACCTGTCCTCTTGGTAAGTGGGCACCTACTGGGAATAAATGTCTACATTTACCAAATTTTATGCTGTTATATAAACTAAAAGCTTTATGAGTCAGGAGTTAGTCTAAACTTGTTCCTCCACCTGCTTCTCAAAGCATGTGACGGCACTGTTTGTCTCCTTCCACGCGGCCATTTAAATAGTCTAAGACAGGAACAGCTGCTTGAGGAAGGAACCTCATTCATTACAGTAGACTGAGGCCAGAAAATACAAAATGCTGTGTCTTTAATTTTAGACTCCCTTTGGTCCTCGTTCCCCTCGAGTCAACAACTTTGAATAGGTCTTCATTTGAGAATGGATAAACCTCCTCTGCATATTCTATTATTAACTACTACCACATTAACTCTATGAAAAAAAAATCCATATTAAACACCACAATAAATCACTTGACAAGTGCAGATGTATTTCCTATTGTAAGGTCCGCGCACCTGGCCCAAGGAAGGTATCCAGTGGCGGATGAAGGTCTCTTGCGTGTTCGGTCTTTTCAGCGCGCAGAGTTATTCAATTTAGGTTTAACTCAATCTGACTCCATTTTAGTATCTGAATTCTAATTTAGGTTGAAAGGCACATTGGTTGTTTGTCGGTCTCTGATTATTCTTACATTCGATTATTCTAATTAACTCTTTACTTTGTATTTTTTCTCGTTCACTAGGAATCTATGTCGTTTTAGGATGCCTCACGCCGGCTGCTATGCGTGGGCTCCATGATCACAAAACTCGCCATTCTAATCCTTATTCAGAGGTTTGTGGCTAATCTGTTTAGCCCCCTACAGCTACCCATGTAATATTCCGACATTAATCAGCGGTTCTTCTAGACCACCTTTGTCTAGACCCCGACAGCTAATCTAGCTTCGTACAACTTAATTAATTCTGAAATCATATACATGGTTACCGTACAACATAAGCCTTCACTTAATCTACTTGAGAAAATAACTTCAGAGTAAGTCAGAATAAATCAAATGTAACAATTTATTATCAGTCAGGTAAATATGTATTATGCCAATTATCTCCACAGCCAATTCAACGATATCAAATCAATACAAGACATCAAACTCTCAAAGACGAGTCTAAGAGTAAAATGCATACCTGAGATTAAATGTATTAGATGTATTAGAAAAATACATAGTACAGAGTATGTGGAGATACTCTGTACTACGGGCA
>NW_015505557.1:1057100-1058074 GCF_001515645.1 Sinocyclocheilus grahami
AAAGGCACAGATGCATATGTGAGAGAGGCGTTTCCCGCACCACCCCTCTGTGGGGTGTCCTGAAGATGCCAGTGCATTGTTTGCCTCTCAGGAGATCAAAGTATTCTAGTTTCTTTTATCCTTACACTATTGAAACAGGTTTGGGCAGGACATAGCAAAAAGTACATGCTTTTGGTCAATTTTCCAGGAGGAGATGCACATATATTGAAACTTCATTACTGATAAGCAGATAATTATGTTGATGTTATGGTTAATACTGGAATCTATAATTCTAATTCTTATTCTAAGTTCTAACAATTACTCCAACAATTCTATAGTATTTTGTGTAAAAATATTATAAAAATTATAGTATATATATATATTTATATACAAAAAATAATATATAATAATAAAAACTAATAAATAAAATACTAAAGCAAAATCAATAGTTCAAAATACAAGGAATCAAAACATTATAAATGATACTTTAAGTAAGCACTAGATGGTGGCAAAGATAATCGGAATATAAAAACAGGTTAAATATGTAATTTGTTTCATTCAAATAAATGAAAACATTAATAAATATGGTACTAAATGTATTGTGCATCCATTGTAAATTTAATAAAAAAATGTAAACAATTAAATATAAATGTAAATCTGCTATAGGTTAATTGTTAGTGTTTAGGAGCAACAGAAATTCCTCAAAGCTAGCAGACATGGAAAAAAATAAATAGTTGCAAAAGCTAAACTATCTAAAATGACTCTCTAAAAATGTAGCTCAGTCTGGTAGCCATTAAAAAGAGCAATTCTCCCACAGAGGACAGATGCCCTTGGTGAACAGTATAAAAGTCAGATCCACTCTCTCAAATGCAGCAAAGAGCACAGGAAAGGTCTGATGCCTTTCGGCTACAGCACTTGAACAGTTTCACTCTGTCACATTGCACAGCTAATCTGGTGCCAATTCCCTGAACTCTATCACACCCTGCCACTGCGCT
>NW_015505557.1:1058134-1075312 GCF_001515645.1 Sinocyclocheilus grahami
AATTTTTTAACAACACAACCCTAAAACTTCGGCATCTAATGTGCATTTTAAAGACTTTTCAGACACTGACATGGTTTCGGTCAAGTGGCGATCATCCAGACTTTGCCAAAAAGAGTTTGGCAATGGCTGGAGGCTACACTGAAATCGGAAACCATCATAATGCCCTCTCCATTTCTCATGTCCTCTTCAAGCTCTTAGGGCTTCCCTGACTACTCAACAGCTCCTTAAAAGGAAAAGAACTTTGGGATGTCTTTATCTCAAAATAGAACTCAAACAATGGGGAAAAAAGCTCAAAAATGCAAGAAAGTTCACAGAGCTTCTGAGGATGCTCTTAAACCACAGATTGAAGATGTTTATAGTCTGTTAGGATATAGGTCTCATAGACGATCTCCTCAATGAAACCGGTCATTTAGAACACATGTTGTATATATATATAATACTGCTATCTATTATTAAACAAAATATACAAACTTTAAAAAAATCATTAATCATTTTTATAAGTTATATGAAATTCAGCGTGTTTTTTTAAGCCTGTTTAATGCAATTTAAGTTGATGATGCCATTTAAATGACTTGCACAACCAAGTTGATTATATTATCAGCTATGAAGGCAGCAACTGAAGTTTTTAAGTTGAAAGAGGTGGATTTTTTTTACAGTATAAGTATAAGACAATTTAAAGAACACATCAAAATTTCACAACTGTACTGCAAATGAAACTGCAGTAAATGGGAAATTCTCTCAGTGATAGAATGAATCTGGATGAGTTCCAAACTGATTTGCTTCTATTTCGTCCAGTATTGCATCTCTAAAACACTAGTTTCAAAGTTTCCACTTTTTTTAGATGACCTGCTTCATCTTCACTGAACTGTAAGACATTATATTTCTGAACTGTAACAAATTATATCAATACTATATCTGAAAAATCAATAATGTGACAAAAAAAATTAAATATCAATATGTGACTGTATCAGCACAGCCCTAGTGTGCAAGGCTAATAATGTCTGTCCTAAAGCCAGTTCAACAGGCACTGTCCTACCTGTTAAGAGTCATGCCCTCAGAGGCGTCACCAAGCCACAAAAAACCCCACTGCATTGCTCTGCAATGTCATCATGGAAAGTTCAGCATTGAGGCCAACTGAGTGCACTTGCTCAGCCTCACTTCGACTTATTTATACAGCAGAGGGTAAAAAAAACATGCACATAAACATGCACAGGCTTGGGAAATCTCCCAGCCAGCCTTTCAGATGATTTCCTTCTTTGGTGCGATTTCATCTTATTTTTGCTCCGCTTGTTTTATTATTTTTTTTGCAACTTTCTTGGCTCTCTCTGTGCATTTCAGTGCAGATGTGTTGCTGTTTCTCTGCCAAACGATGACTTGAGAGAGTTGATACAAATCTGCTCAGAATAGCCATATGAGGAAGGGTCTCTTAAATATATGACCTGCTCGATACCCTCCTAAGGAGATTGTTAATGATCTTATCATTCCCAGTGGTGACTCCTGGCTAGGTAACTAGGGTGCTGGAATGCTGCTGCCCTGTGGTGTTGACAAACGTCTCTCCAAAGCCCGTCGTCACCAGCAGCACGTTTATCTCCACTATGTCATGTGCAGCCTGACATATGGACTGCTCCACTTCAGGCTTCACTGTCAGTCACTCGTACACTTAACGACTTTCTTCAGTGACACCGGTCAGCTGGACATAAGTAACACTATGAAAGCAAGCGGTGGGGAAGTGTAGGTTATACTGTTACTCAGGAGACGATGCTGCCGAATGCATCTGTAAGACAGAACTCCCTACAGATTTGAGGAGACAGGAATGAGCAGCAGTCTGAAAGAGCGAGATAAGCTCGTCTAAGACGAGAGCCTCACTAATACGCAACGATTTATAATCAAGGCCAGCCGAAAACAGGGCTTCATCTAATCTTTCAGAGGCGAAGTGGTAAATCCTGATTTAGGCTGTTTTGTACACAGGTAAAACCACTAATATAAAACGTCTTTCTGAAGCCACCTCTTTTTATTTTCCTTAAAGCCAAGACAGGATAATGAAAAGAAATAAGCTCACTCCTACACCGCAAAGACGGTTACATAAAGACACAATAGGTGCTGCTGAAGTCTCATCTTGCAAGCGTTCAATAATAATAATAAGTTAATGACGTTGCGTTCGAAGTATGATAGACCAAGGCTTTGTACAAGTGCATCTTTGGGTGTAAAAGCAAGAGTAAGACTGCAAAATCCACTCTGAAAGAAGAATCCAGAGGAGCCGAGACCCCTGGGGTTTTAATTTTAAGGAACCTGTCAAGCATCTGCCTTAGGTGACACATCAGAAACTGAAACTATTCAGGGCATAGAAATGCTCCATTTGAGACTAAAAGCCATTTAATTTGACTTGCATCAAAGTTGGCAAATGCACTGAATGCTATAAAGTGTCAGGCACAGTGTGCACCATTCAAACCATTTCAATTTTGACCACTGACCTTTTAAAGCACAGCCGTTGAGCACCGACTCGGCATATTAGAATGATTTCTGAAGGATCATGTGACACTGAAGACTGGAGTTATGATGCTGAAAATTCAAAATATATGAAAAAAGAAAAGTTTTTTTAAATTAATATGACTTTTTACTGTATTTTTGAACAAATGAATGCAACCTATGTGAGCATTAGAGACTTTAAATCTTACCGGCCCCAAACTTTTGGACATTAGTGTACAGCACAATTTATTAGAAATTAGTTAAACAGCTCCATTTTCTGGGGATTTGAAGAACTGACCAGCCTTCACTGTCAACTTATGCTGCATGCAAGTGTCTCTCTGTGTGTCTGTCACCATCCCATCACTGCATGCCACCTGAGGGATTTTGACTGAGCTCCATCTTCTGTTCCACACTGTGCCAAACTGAAAAACACTTGCTCAATAAAATCGATCACTTGTGTGCAATAAAAAGTGTGCAGTTTCTGTTTTGACTGATACTCCCACTGTACTAATTCAGTTAAACAATCAAAACCAGTATTAAGCTGGTTTACTTGTCAATGAGACCGAACACCCATGAGAACCAGTTATTGTTGTTGTTTATATGACTCTGTCTTGTCAGCAAAGCTCATGTCAGTCTGTCAATCATGTTTAGCTCCTTCCACGGCATGTGAGAGACCAGCGAGATGTAACCTGCTCATCCTCCTTTAACTTGGCAAACAAGAACCACCTCCACTTGGGGCCGAACACACTCGGGCTACACGACGCCACAGCTGAACCCGAACAACCCTGCAAATCTCCATCCCATCAATATGGATATGATCAATAACCGAGGACTAAACCTGCTGCTCAACTTCCTGCTTATTGTAGTGGCTCTACTGCTCATGCTCATTCTGGTCAGGCTCATGTGATGCGAAAATGGCCAGAAACAAGAATAATGGGTATAAGAGGGACGTATGTTTCAGAGACTCCCACTTTCTCTACCTCCAAAACCATTTTAGAGATGCCTTACATGACATTAGACTGACTTCTATAATTTTTCCAACTTCAACTACACACCAGACAGACCTGTGCAAAATGACTGACAGGCAGAGAATGCTTCTGATTGGCTAGTTTTCTGATGTAGGCGGTTCCTCTGACTATTTCTCAGGAGGACACATATTTCACTCATTTGAATCAGATGTTTTGAAAGTCTGGTGTTAAAAAAAAAAATCAGTTACAACACCCTTTAACCTACAATACACGCTTTGCTAGAGCTTAATGGAGGAGTAAGGTAAATACTACAAAAATTTAAAAAAACATTATTAATAATAATAAATCAATAAAACATAAAAAATTAAAAACCTGATAACGGATCAAAAATGCTGCTATATTTTTTTGTGCAAAATAAACTGAGGCTTTAAAACAGTGACAGGAAGTAGATGCATGCTTTGCTTACAATCTCACTGCGCTCTCTAGTGTTTGCTGCCTCTTACTGCGCTCAAAAACAACAACACAATCCCATAACCTCAAAATGAGATTCTTTTTCTGTGAACAGCAGGTTTGGATTCAAGTACATAGTTAAATGAAGTACAGTGGAAAATATCGGTGAGCTTTCAAATCACACAACACCACTGACACTATACTTACAAATACAACATGCATTTTTTCCTGCAATAAAAGCTTTAGATATGCATTCCTTATAATACGTATCTCATAATTGACACAGTTATCATTTTAATAAGAATATGCACTGGTTTGCCTATAATATAATCCAAAAAAATGTCATCTTTATATATTATTTATACAATCGCTGTGTTGTTGTTAATATCTGTGTGAATATATTTATGAAATAATACTCATAAATGGGAAGGAATTGCTGAGCAGTGCAGACACTTGGACAAGTAAAGCAAGCACTGCAAATAAAACACTTGCACTGATAACAATATGTTTTTGTGTATCTTTGTGAGCTGAATAAGACATTTCGAGTCTCAAGCAGGGAATATCAAAGATATCAGCAAATATTCAAGTCCTGCAGAGTCCATTTGGAACAAACACTGGGTCTTTATTACTAAAAACAGACACTCGTCAAAGACCACCACAATCAACATGAAATCAAAATGAACCTAAGGTCACTTTAAATTCATTATTCTAAATGTACATTTTTTTTTTTAATGAAAATGTTAGGAGGTGTGAAAATGTTAGAGATTTGACCTTATATATATTTTGTTGTTGTTTAGCCTGAACAAGGTTCATTAGCGATTTTATCACACTAGCCTCATATTCACAGATAATGTTTAAGTCCTCTCAATATATTTTGAAACTGTGTGGATTTTTATGCTTATTCTGGTGCACTGGCTGCCCAGTTGACATCCATTGAAAGTGTAAGTGTTTATTTTTACAAACTAAGGGATGAGCCATATTGAAATAAAGCTGAAATAAAATAAAATATAAATATTAGATGAAAAACTTAAAAATGTAATTAGAAATGTTGCCTTGGCAACTAGCTGAAATGAAGTGTGAATAATAAAATAAGTTTGAATAAACTAAAATAAAATGAAAGCTAAATCAAAATATTAAATATATATATAATGAAAAAAAGATAAAAATGACAAAAGTAAGCAAAAAAATAAAAATTTAATTAAAAACTAAAAATTGAATGTGCAGTAATAATTAACAAATAATTAATAAATGCTATAATAGTATATAATTATTACTAAAATAACACTGGTGTGGATGTAATCTGGAACATCCCTTAAACACAAATTGTTGTGGTATTTGAAAAAAGACATGATCTGATAAATGAAGCTAATTTACTTGGGCAAGCCCTGACACATTTTTTCTGTGGCTTCTGCTGTAAACAGAAGGATAATTCGCTCTTACCTTGTCTCTCCAGCAGAGGGCGCTGTAAACCTACTTTTACAAGACATTTCTTCATTTGTTCGGTAAAAACAATTCAGCATTTTTCCATCTTTGCATTTCCTGTCAAAGCAATTGCAAACGGACCTGTGGGAGTTCTGCTTCCTGTCGTAGTCGCTCTCGCTGCTGCTGTTCCTGCTGCCACGAGCCACATCCCTCTGGTCCCGGCCGGTACTCCATTTGCTCGCTCAGCCACATCTGAGTCCTTACGGCCGGCTGGATGGGCGACCCTCCCACGGTCTGGTGCCTGAGTGTGGGACCTCTCTGTCCGGGCCCGGCCAGGCCCATAGTGGGCGTCTTGCTCTCTGGTAAGGCACTATAGGTGAGGTCTAACGTGCTGGGCTTGAGCGGAGAGGAGCAAGACGAGTCCGTTTTACCCAGGGTGTTACTGCTGCCCAGGTCGTACTTAGTAAAGTCAGAGTTGGTGGAAAGTTTGTGCAGGCTCTCAGAGAGAAAGCCGTTTGAATAAAGAGGGTCCTGTCGGTAGCCGTAGAGCACACCTCGATCCAGGGATCCGTGCGGATCCGTGCCATACGACGGTCTCCCGGAAGGGGTGGACTTTTCCTGGCCGGTAAGACGGGTGAGGGAGGACCAGCGGCGCACCGGCCGAGGGTCTTTCATGTCCAGGGGGCTGTCGAGGGGAGAAGGGAGCTGGCAGCTGCTCCAGGGGCTGGTGGGGGCAGAGGGCACACTGAGTTTGGAGCTGGACGGAGATGGCATGACGTGGGCCGTGGGGATGGGACCTTGTGAGCGCAGAGGCTGGAAGGACAATGTGCCGCTGGAGCTGGAGTGGTCTGGAGACGGACAGAAAGAGAGACTAAATTTAGACATTTTAAGCTTAACTAACAATGTTGATTCTCCTGCTAGCATCAGGTGTTACTAGAAAACAGAACATTAATTTGAATGTAAACCCATTCTGGGTGTCGTTGCTTTGCTGTCAGTATGAAAACAGGTAGCTGGCTTGTTATGGATGAAAAAGATCACCCTCAACTGAGTGTGGACTTTATTTATTGACCATTCAGCAAGATCCACCTCCCTTTCTGTTACTAACTCAAACAAGCTTTACAAAACATCCACTAGAAATTAACTACACATTATATAAAATAAAATAACAAAACTATAAAATAAAATATTAGTGTTATAAAGGCTGGATATTACTCTTATGAGGGCTGGAATGAGTGAAATTATTATTCTTTTTTTTTTAAATAAAATGTTAAATCAAGCAGTAATGTGGATAAAAACTGAACATACTGTGAATCAGAGACAAATGCTTCTCACAGTCAAATGAAAAGAGAAGTCTCATTAGGAAGAGTGGAAGCGAATAGTTTATTTTTTTTTATTTTCTTAGAAATTGTCCAGTAATTCACAAAGTCCTATTAGAGACCCCTGACAGGCTTTCAGTGATCATATCAGGGAATACTGATCTCTAGATATCAATTTGAAAACAAATCAACTTTCTTGACTAACTTCTTATGCTAAAGTAAACTGGCGCTCATCTTTACACAGGTCTGCACAATGTGGCTCTTTGTTGGCACATGAGCGTCTGCCCAACAGAAGACCAGCTGGACCCCGAGGAGAACTGAGACGGCACATTCCACAGAAGAGACGCTGCTCTTGCAAATGTGCATGCACTGTACACTCATACAGTATACTGCGAAACAAATCACAGGGAATTATCTGGTTTTCCAGACTGACAAGACTACTCTCGCTTTTGCTTCCAGTGCAACAACCACGTTTTGATTACAATGCAACGCGATCAACTTGTGTTTCTGACTACTGGATCACAAAGGTCACCTGAGATGGATGTTGATATCAGGTGTAAATGGGGATTTCAAGGCATTCTAAACTTGAGCCAAATCTTCGGTCTTTGTTGAGCCTTCAAAATGCAATGTAAATGAACAAGCGAAGACCATGAAAAATGTTCATTTTATGGCATGGTTTCATAATTTCTTCACCATCTCTTACTGTAGGAAAGGTAAAGTGAAACAAAAAGCAAGAAGTGAAAATACTCGTGCAGTGTATTTTTACTCCGATATGAAACCGTGACAAACTGCAAGAGTACAGCTAAGAAATGTTTCTAGTTTATACAGCACCAAATGCAAATAAACAAATGCAGTTTCTTACATTGTCTGCTGAAAAGGCGTAAAACGTTTGTTCACCTTTACGACTTGAGGGGATATGTGGAAAACACACATACAGCTCTTTAAAATGGAAGACATACAACATAAACCTGACATAATGAACTATTTTATGCACACACTATGATTTCATACTGAAAACCCATGGAAGCCCGTTTCCGCCACTGAATAAAAAATATAAAAAGGTTATTGCAACATTTTATCTCACAATTCTGACTTTTTTTCTCAGAATTCGAGTTTATATCTTGCAATTCTGACTTTAACACGCAGTTGTGAGTAAAAAAGGTTATTGCAACATTTTATCTCACAATTCTGACTTTTTTTCTCAGAATTGCGAGTTTATATCTTGCAATTCTGACTTTAACACGCAGTTGTGAGTAAAAAAAAAGTCCGAATTGTGAGAAGAAAAGTCCGAATTGTGAGATATAAACTCGCAATTGCGAGAAAAAAAGTCAGAATTGTGACCATGCAATTCTGAGAAAAAAAGTGAATTGTGAGTTTATATCTCACAATTCTGAGAAAAAAAGTGAATTGTGAGTTTATATAATAACCTTTTTTTATTTTTTATTCAGTGGCGGAATAAGGCTTCCATAGAAAACCTGCCGTTTTCATCATAACAAAATCATTTTACCATACAACATGTTCACTCTCTATCCTTATACAGTCAAGTGGTCTCTAAACCTCCTTATATTTGGAGTGTCGTGTCGTAAAATGGGACGGACGGGTCATACCAGAGAGGCTGGATTAAGCTGCCCAGAATAACCTCATCTGGTTCTAACTTACACTGGGGTGGAGGAGAGAGAGGCAGAGCAAACCAGAACTGCTGAAGCCTTGGGCTACGGGTGCTCCAGTCCCAGAATTCCCAGCAGGGGGGGGGGGGACAACCCACCGATGAGCGTCTGCTATTTATCAGGGCTGAATAAATGTGACAACCAGGTTTGAGATCAGTCTGTACAAATTGATTAGCATGGTACAGATCAGGGTCAGATTCAAAAGATTTGAAGTGAAATCAATTTGGTGTTGAAGCGCATGATAGCAGAGGTGAGGAAGAATCAAGGTGGGCTGATCTATGATTGGTCGACGTCTCCCTATAGGGCTGAATCGATGTGTTTAGGTCAATGAACATAGTCTGTGCACTTTCGTGTGATTTGGGTTTCTTGCCATGTTTCTGTCAGACGCTCTGTGATAAATGCAGTGCTGTGTGTGTGTGTGTGTGTTTGTACCTGTGAGATTCTGAAATGTGGGCCACCGAAAACTACAAAGCTCTTCCTCCTACTGAGATCAAGCCATTTATAAATCATCAAAAAAAAAATGTCTTGCAATGTCGACTGCATTTTCTACGTTTTCTTACCTGATTTGTGACAGATTTCTCTCAAAAATCTAAAATGTGGTATAATGATAAATGGATGGATGGATACTTCAGAGGAAAAATGGATGGAAGGATGGATGGATGGATAAAAACTACAAAGATCTCCCTCCTACTGAGATCAAGCCATTTATAAATCAAAAACTTTTTTTTCTTGCAATACCACCTGCATAGGAATAGAAGAGGAAGAAAAAGTGGTATAATAAAAGATGGATGGACAGATGGAAAAATACTTTAGCGGAAATACAGATGGATGGATGGATGGATGGACGGACAGATGGACAGATAGATAGATGGATGGATGAATGAGTCTGTCATTCCATCCATCCATCAGCCTATCTATCTGTATTTCCGCTAAAGTATTTTTTCATCGGTCCATCCATAGATAGATAGATAGACTCATTTGCACAAGGTTTGCTTCTGTGGCTACGCTAACAGAGTCAAAGGTTCTTGACTTACCAATGTGAAATGCCACAGACACAGCGTTTTAACACCCTTATGCCACAAGCGTCACATCACAACAGCTCTCCACCACCAGCATCCTCCTCAATGACATCGATTAGCATGATGTCCACATGGACACTGTCAGAAAACATCTGCAATCTGTGTCAAAAACATGTCTTCAAGCTAAATCATCTCCCTGACCCAGAGTAAGCAGGAAGTTCTGTTATTGCAGCCGCCCTCTCAGCAAGTCAATCAACTCCTCACAGCTGGAATACAGCTGTGTTTATTTTTATTTAGTGCTTGCTAAAAGCGAACGTTCTCAGAATTGTTACGGAACAGCATAAAATCGACTTTGAGCTGTGAAACAAAAACAAATGAAAAACATCATGACAGATCAATGAGAACAAGATCACTGAGTTTTTCACAGGATTCCTCTACTGAACATGTTTCTCATATTCTCCACTGGAGAATACTGTGATGAATTAAAAATTGTGGTCATTAACGAATCATTGGTTTGAAGTGAAACTTCAAATGAAAACTTTGATTCAACAAATCAGTTGATTTTGTTCATAAATGATTCATTTGATTCTGGCTGATCTGGTTCTCGAGTTTAACTCAATGAGTCAATTATTCGGTTTCACAGTTCACTGGAAGAGAAAAAAATATCAAAAGCAGGTTAAATTTTGTTCTGTACACATCATACAAAGCAGCCATAACTCTTCAGAAGATTTGAAATATAGCACATGAGTCATATGGTCCACTTTTACACTACGTTAATGGTGCTGTTGCTCGTAATGGTCATGTACGCTCAACATTAATTAATGAGCAATTGCACATGGTTATGAGTAAGCGTACATGTGAGTACTCCATATCTAGAGTATCACAACACACGCTGACGTCAGTCGTCAAGCGTGTGCCGCCTGCTTGTGGACTTGATGGTCTTACCACATTAGCACATATTTAGCAACTGCTCTTAGGTTTCACTGGCATGTCTATCACCATTAGCCTGGCGCCAAAAAGACGGTTGCTGGGGACCAACATGGAACTCTAGGGCCATTCTGGTAAGGGCCCCGGGCCAAGGCACGTCTAATAAAAGATTAGGCATATTAAAAATAAATGACATGATGGGTGCTTCTTGAATCAGTGATGGTTTCTGTTGACAGCAATATGGAGACAAAAATGGCAAGTTTAAATCAGACACAGTGATTATGACTTGTTCACAACATATATGGGCACTGTACAACCTAGGTGACATCATTAATGTAGATAAATTAGTCACATGACAATCACAGGTGACTGGCTGGAACACTTCACAGATTCCCATCAGATAGAACGATAGATAGATACAACGATAGAACAATAGATAGACAAGTAGAACTATAGAACGATAGATACAACGCCAGATAAAACAATAGATAGATACAATGATAGATATATAGAATAATAGAACGATAGATAAAATGATAGATAGATAGATAGAACAATGGATAGAACAATAAATAGATATAACTAGAGAACGATAGACAGAACTATAGATACAATGACAGATAGAATGATAAAACGCAAGATAGAACAATAGATAGATACAACGATAGACAGATAGAACAATGGATAGAACAATAAATAGATATAACTAGAGAACGATAGACAGAACTATAGATACAATGACAGATAGAATGATAAAACGCAAGATAGAACAATAGATAGATACAACGATAGACAGATAGAACAATGGATAGAACAATAAATAGATATAACTAGAGAACGATAGACAGAACTATAGATACAATGACAGATAGAATGATAAAACGCAAGATAGAACAATAGATAGATACAACGATAGACAGATAGAACAATGGATAGAACAATAAATAGATATAACTAGAGAACGATAGATCGAACTATAGATACAACGATAGATAGAATGATAGAACGCAAGATAGAACAATGGATAGATACAACGATAGAACTATAGAACTATAGATACAACACTAGATAAAACAATAGATAGATAGAAGAACTATAGAAAGGTAGATACAACGATAGATAGATAGAAAAATGGATAGATAGAACAATGGATAGAACTAGAGAACGTTAGATAGAACCATAGATAGAACTAGAGAACGTTAGATAGAACTATAGATACAACGATAGCTACAATGATATAGAACTATAGATAGAACGATAGATAGAACGATAGATACAACGATAGATAGAACTATAGATGGATACAACTATAGATACAACTATAGATACAACGATAAATACAACGATAGATACAACGATAGATAGAACTATAGATACAACGATAGATGGATACAACGATAGATACAACGATAGATACAACGATAGATAGAACGATAGATGGATACAACTATAGATAGAACGATAGATACAACGATAGATAGAACGATAGATACAACGATAGATACAACGATAGATGGATACAACGATAGATACAACGATAGATAGAACTATAGATAGAACGATAGATGGATACAACTATAGATAGAACGATAGATACAACGACAGATAGAACGATAGATACAACGATAGATACAACGATAGATGGATACAACGATAGATAGAACGATAGATACAACAATAGATACAACTATAGATACAACGATAGATAGAACTATAGATACAACGATAGATGGATACAACGATAGATACAACGATAGATAGAACGATAGATACGATAGATACAACGATAGATACAACGATAGATAGAACTATAGATACAACGATAGATGGATACAACGATAGATGGATAGATGGATACAACGATAGATAGAACGATAGATGGATACAACGATAGATACAACGATAGATAGATAGATAGATAGATAGATAGATAGATAGATAGATAGATAGATAGATAGATAGATAGATAGATAGACCGATAGCTAGCTCTAGAAAACTCTTCCTGCCATGTCAGTTCTGTCAGCAGTCAGTATTTCCGGCTTGCTGTTGCATCACCAGCTGCTCAGAATTCCACAGTGGCACGCGAGAGTTGATGTAACCACTCCGAGACGAGGTCACGGTCAAGCCTCCAGAAACACGAGCAGCACAGCGCAGCAATAACGCTACATGTCATCTGAGCTCAACCGCTCCAGACAGCCAATTACTGTCAGAAACCCCTCCAGATCTAGAATCGATCTATACTATTTAAAGTGGTAGTTCATCCAAAACGGAAAATTCAGTCATCATTTACTCTCCCTCAAGCTTCTTTCTTCCATGGAACACGAAAGGAGATATTTATCAGAATATTCACACTGCCAGCTCATTCATCCTTTTCTATACACTAAAAGTAACTGGAGACTGTGTGCTAGCTTGGTAATGTTGTTGATGGTGTTAGTGAGCAGACAGACAGATGGCAGTGTGTAATCTCCCCTAGCCATTAGTATTAATTCAACACAGTGCAGTAAACATGGTTAGACCAGGAGGAGCACAGCAGTTCAACTCTAAGCTGAAAAAACACAGGCCTCAGCAGAGCTTTAATGAGGACCGAGAATGATGCAGAGTGTGTTTTCAAACTGGTGAGGCTAATTATCAGCTTTGGGAACAGAAATGCTGAGCCATTACAAGGTGACTGTGTGCATGTATTTGTACGTACTCGAGGGAACGTGGAGTGCTAACATGCCACTTGATCTTGTTATGAAAAAGAAATGTGAGTTGTGCAAAGTCACTCATAAACTACTGCATTGTATGGCTGCTATGATTTCCGCAATGTGGAATGAAAATGGAGTTTACAGTATAATATAAAATGTCAAGGAATTTGGTAAATATTGGATGAAGAAATCAAACGTAGGGATATATAACTATTAACGTAAATAAAATTACGATACGGACATTTGAAGAAATTTTGATGCAAATATATAACAATTGTACAGCAGAATGTACTTTTTCAAAATAATAATACTAAAAATCCTTTAAAAATAGGACTATGAATAAAGACAGACTACACAGAATTTCAAAAAACAAAACAAAAAAACATCTCATAACACCCTGTAATTGTAAAAATTGCAATAAATTATCAAATTGTTAATTCATGAATTCAATTGATTAGACATGCTTTCTGATTTAAAACATTTAATGAAACCATATTTAAAAGAGAATCATTGTAAGATGGAATTTCGGAAATATAAAAAAAGAATATGGAAAAACAAAATGGATCACATAGGTCTCTAAAATCATTTTTGTTCAACTTTTAATAAATTGCTGTTAAATTGTATACGTTTCATGATTTCAATTATTTAGACATGCTTTTTTGATTACATTTCTTAATTTTAACAATTAAAAAGGAATCTAGAAAAATTTAAATGAGAAAGGGAAAAAATCCAGAAAAATTACAATTAAGGAAAAAATAAAACAATTTGGTGGGAGGGGATTATATAAATCATATATAAACACATTTATAAAACAACATAAATGACAGCTCATGCTCATGATCCAGGTCTTTCATTTCCATGGTGAAGCAATAAATCTCTTCCTCGCTAAAGCATCAATGATACAATCCCTTCCTGTGTGGTTTTTCACATCCTTCCATCAGCAGCTTGTTTTAAAGCAAAGGCAGCATTATGGCTGCATGCATATTGATCTATATCCATATCCAGTAGACATAAGTCTGTGAGGCCCCACTAACTGGGCTACATCCTGCTCCAGTGTAATTCGTTTACCTCATTCCTTCGAGATAAAGTACGTAATATAGTACTAGCAAGTGGTTTCTCATTCATCATACATGTTCTTTCATACCCTCTCTCCTTGCAAAGTGTGTCTTATTTCATTCATGAGTTCGAGGCCATGCAGACTGGGACGGCCCTTACTGGACGGGGTGAGGAAAATGTCAGGACAAGAGAGGCAAGCAAATTAAAGGTTGTTTTTGAAGTAGATTTCATTAAGACAAAGGTTGTCTTTGGATGTTAATGAGGTTAACACAGAGACATCTAAAAAAAGCTAATTAATTAATACATTTAAATTAAAATTAATAAAAAATATATGTATTATTATTATTTTAAAATACATTACCGTTAATGTATAAATAAAAATAATTTATTTTAAATGAATACAAATTAACAATAGTTCAATAACAAATAGTACTTTTTATTTTTATATAGTATTAATTTTATTAACTTAAATGCAAATTATAGTTATTTTTTAAATCAAAATATTTATTTTGAAATTAATAAAAAGTATTAATAATTTAGTTTTAAATGAATCATTTAAAACTAAATTATCATTACCTTTTCATTCATTTAAAACTAAATTATTATGACTATAATGTCTGGATATAAATATGCCAACAGCAGGGTAACAGTGATAAAATTACACTTATATTAAGTACACATTAAGAAAAAAAACATGATATTTCAGTTTTTTAAATATCAACTGTTCACAATAAAACTGTTCAATTGATCGATTACTACATAAAAGCACACTAAAAAGGCTGGCATTTAAGCTTTTCCTCTACCAACAAACAAGAAAATTTGATAAACTGAGAAAAAGAGAAAAATTAAAGGCCCTTTCACATGACGTCAGGGCTTTAACGTACCTCTCAACACAAGCATCATGCCGCACTTTGACCTTCACATGAAAAACGCTGCAGATGACAAAAGAACGATTTCACAAGATTATAGTATTAGGTAGCAATTAAGAAACTACTGCAAGCATGTAAAAAAAGAAGAAACTAACGCAAGCAAACCTGCATTATTTTTTCTCTAATATGCCTTTGATATCGGGTCGAACAACTTGATATATCTAAATATGCAAAGATCTGTCCCTCATCTGTTTCTTTTTTCTTTTCCGCCTCAAAATTGTCCAGTTTTCATTGGCCAGACCTGCAAAGTAAAGATCAACTATCATACAGTTCTTTGTGATGGCTTTCACACAAACAGCACTCCAGACCTCACACTAAAGCGCACTGCAGCTGGAGCCTGATGACAGACGTTCCAGCCCTCAGGGAGCACAATAACAGAGACCTAACGCACAGGATCACATTCACCACAAAAGGGCCATCATCACAGTCGTAATGGCTTACATGTGATTCCCAAACAGATGAAAGGAGGTCAATATAAAGGAAGGTCCCTTTATGGCTAAGCTGTGCCAGAAAACATATGAAACAGTTTGGGATAAAATGGTAAAATAGCCCTGTCCGGATGAGAATAAACCAGTCTGGTGTTGAGATGAGAGAGGATTAGCTGCTGACCTCATTCATTGCTAGAGAAGTTGCTCTCATTTTCTACATCCAAGGTCTTTCATCAAATAAACTCAATCAAATCAATTAAAGAGCTACAAATTGCAAAGGGCAAAAAAAAGCTTAAAATTCGTTATTAAAACACTGGTCTAAAAACAGATATTTTACACTACAGTTCAAACGTTTGGAGTCAGATAATTTTTTTTAAGGTAATTAGTATTTTTATTCAGCAAGGATGCATTAAAATGATCAAAAGTAAGTACAGCATACAGTAAAGACATTTATAAATGTTACAATGTTGCTGTTTTAACTTTCTATTTATCAAAAATCAATATCAAATTAGCATATTAGAATGATTTCTGAAGGATCGTGTGGCACTGAAGACTGGAGTAATGATGCTGAAAATTCAGCTTTGCATCACAAGAATAAATTACATTTTAAAATATATTTAAATAGAAAACAGTTATTTTAAATTGTAATAACATATTACTGTATTTCTGATTAAATAAAATAGCCACGGTGAGCATAATCTCAAACTTTTGAACGGTAGTGAAAATTAAGCAGAAATATATTTTTTAATCATATTAATGCGCTCAAATCCAACTATGTTGACTACACAACTAACTGTCTGCTGTATCTTGCAGCCTTGAGTAACAACAACCACAAATGCTGAGTCTAACAGTGTGAAATGTGACTTGGGGAAGCCAAAATCAGCAAAACAACATTACATAAAATAATTGAGACCTGATCTTCCCTTTCCCTTTTTCTATGGAAAAGTCAAGCAAATCTTGGTTCCAGATATGTGGAACGAGTCACTTAAGCCCAAATAGTTTCCTTCCTCTAGTGAAGCACCAGATTCAGTGAACTGAACATGAATCGTTCTGTATGCGTGGTCTCTGGGACTACAGGCGAAGTTTCATATGATTATGTAATTATGGATAATTTTAACTTGCTAAAATCAAACATTTTCTCCACAAAACTCAGTTCGCGCACGTGCAAAACGCACTTTTGAGCGCTCAAAATATAATCTTTCGCGCGCAGAATTGTGGCAGAATTGTAATCCCATAAAAATACACTGGTGATCTTTCCACAAAGTCAAAAACTATATGTGCTACAGTTGTCGGTAAGAGGTGCTAACCTACTTTTGTGAGCCTGGCCCTTAGTACATAATTAGAGAAATTACCCAGTCTCAGCGGGGAGGTTTTTCCACAGGACTACATCTTGTAGTGTTTGAAGTACTGAAAGCTCTTATCTGGTTCCTTTAAGGCAAGAGGATTATCCTTTTTGCAAAGCATCACTGGATTTCATTCTGTTTTCTGAGGGTGGCGATATGACTCATGTTTCAATGCGGCAAAAGTAAACAAAAGTCCTGCTTCCACATCCATGATTGGGGATGCTGAAAATCAATTAGTCTGTATGCTGCTATGTCTGAACAATTAGTCAACTAGTTAGTCATAAGGAACAAAGGCCTAGGTTACATACCCCAAAATACTTACCTGTTAGGGCCAGACTCCTGGGCCCGGGGTAGAGCTCAAGGCTTGGAATCAGGAATAGATTCCTTTAAGGGAATACGACCAAGAGCCTAGAATCATACTAGTCTTGGCCTGTCACACAGGGGCTACCACACGTTTCTCTTTGTATGTGCTGAAGGAACTGTCTCAACAGACCCCTAGT
>NW_015505557.1:1085574-1112875 GCF_001515645.1 Sinocyclocheilus grahami
TTCAAAATACTTTTTTCTTTGCGAGACAAACATTTTCTCCACAAAACTCAGTTCGCGCACGTGCAAAACGCACTTTTGAGCGCTCAAAATATAATCTTTCGCACGCAGAATTGTGGCAGAATTGTAATCCCATAAAAATACACTGGTGATCTTTCCACGAAGTCAAAAACTATATGTGCTACAGTTGTCGGTAAGAGGTGCTAACCTACTTTTGTGAGCCTGGCCCTTGGTACATAATTAGAGAAATTACCCAGTCTCAGCGGGGAGGTTTTTCCACAGGACTACATCTTGTAGTGTTTGAAGTACTGAAAGCTCATTTTTTTAACAGAGCAATTTATATAAGATTGTTAACCAGTTTTGGAAAATGATAAAGATTATTAATTTGTCAAAAGTTACCACCTGTCAATGTAAATACGATATTCACTCACATCTTTATTCAACCATAGACAAACTGAGACCCATGTGAAGCATAACAATAAAGTAACCATATTTATAGGGTTCTGCTCAAAGTCGAAAAACTATACTTAATACTTATTTTGAAAAAGCATAAATAAATAAATTAATTAATTCATGAAAGGTATAATGCATATTTGCAATATGGAAACTATATATGTAAAAGAGCTACACCTAAAAACGTGGTTAATTAAGTTTTGACAGACTTTTGGTTTAAAATGTAATAATACTATTCAAATCACCCATAACTGAATAATCACTTCAAAACTAATAACTGTTTGTTGAACAATAATAATAATAATAATAATAGTAATAATAATTCTTTAAAGCATTTTATAACAAAGAATACATCATTTTATGCAATATATAATGCATATTTTCTGTAAGGAAATTATAAATAGATTAGAGCTATACCTAAACTGTGGTTTTTATTTATTTTAATTAAATTTTTTAATAAAATTCAAAAAAGTTAAAGCATGAATAAGTGAATAATTACTGAATTTATATTAAACATTAACTATTCATATTGAACAACAATAATATATTTTTTGCTTTATTTTACATAATAGTGTGTATTCTGTTTTAATTACAATCTTTATGAAATATATAATGCATATTTGTGACCCTGGAGCACAAAACCAGTCTTAAGTCACTGGGGTATATTTGTAGCAATAGCCAAAAAACATTGTATGGGTCAAAATGATCTATTTTTCTTTTATGCCAAAAATCATTAGGATATTAAGTAAAGATCATGTTCCATGAAGATATCTGGTAAATTTCCTATTGTAAATATATCAAAATTTCTGATTAGTAATATGCATTGCTAACTTTAAAGACGATTTTCTCAATATTTTGATTTTTTTGCACCCTCACGATTCCAGATTTTCAAATAGTTGTATCTCGACCAAATATAGTCCTATCCAAACCATATGTCAATGGAAATGAAATATACATATTGAAATGTAATATTTGTTAAAAATATTTAAAATCTAGCAGTTACTTGAGGAAAACGGTTTTGGCACTCGTGCAAACTAAGAAGAGAACGTTAATTCAGTGTCAAACTCATTCCTCATTCAGAGTCTAAGCCATCATTAGCACGATGGGTTCGGAGCAGCTGGCATATGAAATATGTTTCTGGGTGGGGTTATGGGGTACAAGGCACAGAAGGCCTTGAGCAAACAATACTCCCTTAATCATGCTAACTGCATTATCCAACTCTCAGTCAAATGCTAATACGCTAGTCTCAACCGGCTAATCAGACAATGCCAGGAGCTAATCTAGCCCAAATCTAATAGAGGGTAACATTTTGACCTGGAATTCCCCTGAGACCTGGAAGATCACACAGATTTGAAGAGACAGATTTGGGTAATACCACTGGATTGACGCTAGATTTTTTATTTTTTTAACAGAGCAATTTATATAAGATTGTTAACCAGTTTTGGAAAATGATAAAGATTATTAATTTGTCAAAAGTTACCACCTGTCAATGTAAATACGATATTCACTCACATCTTTATTCAACCATAGACAAACTGAGACCCATGTGAAGCATAACAATAAAGTAACCATATTTATAGGGTTCTGCTCAAAGTCGAAAAACTATACTTAATACTTATTTTGAAAAAGCATAAATAAATTAATTAATTAATTAATGAAAGGTATAATGCATATTTGCAATATGGAAACTATATATGTAAAAGAGCTACACCTAAAAACGTGGTTAATTAAGTTTTGACAGACTTTTGGTTTAAAATGTAATAATACTATTCAAATCACCCATAACTGAATAATCACTTCAAAACTAATAACTGTTTGTTGAACAATAATAATAATAATAATAATAGTAATAATAATTCTTTAAAGCATTTTATAACAAAGAATACATCATTTTATGCAATATATAATGCATATTTTCTGTAAGGAAATTATAAATAGATTAGAGCTATACCTAAACTGTGGTTTTTATTTATTTTAATTAAATTTTTTAATAAAATTCAAAAAAGTTAAAGCATGAATAAGTGAATAATTACTGAATTTATATTAAACATTAACTATTCATATTGAACAACAATAATATATTTTTTGCTTTATTTTACATAATAGTGTGTATTCTGTTTTAATTACAATCTTTATGAAATATATAATGCATATTTGTGACCCTGGAGCACAAAACCAGTCTTAAGTCACTGGGGTATATTTGTAGCAATAGCCAAAAAACATTGTATGGGTCAAAATGATCTATTTTTCTTTTATGCCAAAAATCATTAGGATATTAAGTAAAGATCATGTTCCATGAAGATATCTGGTAAATTTCCTATTGTAAATATATCAAAATTTCTGATTAGTAATATGCATTGCTAACTTTAAAGACGATTTTCTCAATATTTTGATTTTTTTGCACCCTCACGATTCCAGATTTTCAAATAGTTGTATCTCGACCAAATATAGTCCTATCCAAACCATATGTCAATGGAAAGCTTATTTATGTAGCTTTCAGAAGGTGTATAAATCTCAATTTCAAAAATGTGACCCTTATGACTGGTTTTGTCATCCAGGGTCACATTTGATACATGGAAACTAAATGGAACAGAGTTACATCTTAAATGCGATTTTAGTTAAACCCACCCTAGATCTGGTTTTATCTGAATACAGATACATATTTTTGTCATTATATAATGGCACAGATAATGGCTTCACTCCTACAAATAAGCACTGATGTGTGACATAGTGCTGTTAAAAGGCTAAGAACAACGCAAAAGCACAGCAGCACAAAAACACCCATATGCATGACACTTTGTTGAGGTTGCTCCTTGTGTATTTATGGGTGCTTCAGTGGCCTCCAAGACATCCCTTCCAGCAAGTCTTAGGGCACCTCTGTGTTTATTCTTGGCTGAGAAGTCATGCGACTCAGGTTTCCTTTCAACACAGCTGATCCTCACACAGCAAGATGACACCTACCGCCCTGTACTACATTGCGTAAGTGATATTTGGAAATGCATGTACCATGAGTACCTGGTAAAAACAATATTTTGCTCAAGGACAAGGGCATACATTTGATTACGGATAAATAATCATTACTCAGACAGATCAGAAGTATGGCAAGTGGGGCAATGAACATGATTCTTGATGAATTAAGTCTAGCTATGCCATTCTCATAACATCAATCCCATGCAAGAGTTGTTGAAACAAGAATGGAGTCCCCAAAAGGAGCCATCAGCCCCCCAGGAGTAATTACGAAGCTGCTGCTGCTGCCCATGAAAAGGTATAATTAGTGGCTCAGGTCATGAGGCGTCCTGGTTCAAAACGAAAGGAATTTCCTGTGCCTTGTTCTAGGTCAGCCACTGGCAGCTCATTTGGAGAGAGGGAATTCTGATCCTCAAGGTGAATGAAAGTAGGTAAATTAATCTAAAAGAGGACACATCTCAGGCACTTTTCTCAAGGTTAGACACGTGTCACAGGAAAGCTTGACACTTGGTAGGAAAGGGTTTTGAGAATGAAGACGTCTTAAAGTTGCTCTGTCATGAGAACATCAGGGGCCAAAGGGCAAGATGACAACTGATAACCATCAAGCAACCTTTAGACCTAATTTCCTTCAGACAGGTTACAATTCATTCATTAGATTGATAAAATTACTTCATATATGTATGCATATAAATATACACAACTTCTTCACAGATCAAAGGAAGAAACTTTAGGGTTTTCTTTGTAAAATAAAATCAATAGTTCACATTAAAATCAATAGATTACATTTAACAGAATTAAATTATTCATGTTTTTGAAGATAGATGATGACAAATATAGAATTTAAAATGTACCTGTATCGCCATGTAAAAAGTCAAAAATGAGAAAGCACAGTTAAACTCACAATATCAATATAGCTCATATTAACTGATAAATGAATACAGACATACAAAAAAATCACTAATATCCATCAATAATTGATATTAAACTGTTATGTTGTATATCTCTAATTTTATTCAACATTAAACAGGCTATTTCACCGGTCAGAATAACCAAATCTCCCTATATATTGTATCTAAACCTAAATGTATTGAATTCATAAGCCTTTTTAAGCCAGTTGGCTTGAGGCATGGTGACTCTGCATCTGAGGTCACATGTGCTTAAAGTGACTGAGTACAATATGACAGGATGTCCTCAATGCAGGACATGTCTCCAGGCTCACAGATCTACGGCACATTCTAACGAACCGTAATGAGGCCGTCTGCTAATTATGAAATCCACATGAGCAGAGCACACCCCCAGAATAAAAACACAGCAAATGCTAAGGCCTTTGACTAGCAATTAGCAATAGAATTGTTTTAGACATGCAAAAAGAGAAACGATATCTGTAATACCCAAACATAAGGGGGGGGGTTCATGAAATCAAAATGAGTAAAGGTTTTGGCATTTTGTTGTTTGTATATACAGTATACTGGACATAGGAAATGGGAGGAAATGGGACAGTAGCTATTAAATTATAGGATGCTGCTGTCTGTACATAATGGCTAAATATACTAGACTGTTTTATAGAGTGAAAATGAAATAAGCCAATTGTAAGCCGGAAACTAGATATAGCGAGTCTCCCAGAATAGTATTATTTTTCATGTAGATTACAGCCAGTGAGTCTGCATTAGAATTCATTATGAAAGAAAGATCCAGGAGAGGAGGACTTCAGGCCTGCATAAAACCATTCTTGAGCACAGCACAACACGGCCAGATTAAAGGGGTCATATGATGCTGCTAAAAATAACATTATTTTGTGTATTTGGTGTAATGAAATGTGTTTATGCGATTTAAAGTTCAAAAAACACATTATTTTCCACATACTGTACATTATTGTTTCTCCTCTATGCCCCGCCTTTTTGAAACGCGTCAATTTTTACAAACCTTATCGTTCTGAAAAAGAGAGGTGTGCTCTGATTGGCCAGCTATCCAGTGCGTTGTGATTGGCCGAATACCTCAAGCGTGAGACGGAAATGTTACGCCTCTCACCATACTGTTGATGCCGTGTCCGGCCGGAGCGACGAGACAAAAACATTAAAACCCATTATAAACGAGGCATTTGTTGCATCCAGTGGGGACATAATTACTGATTATAATAACTTATACTCTGTTTTTACGCGTTGCGTTGCATTGCACCGCGTAAACATAAAATCTCTGAGGCGGCGGAGTCGAGAACGGCGCGCCCGGCGGATGCGATGAATGAACGGCAACCACATGTGACGGACCCCGGGCTGGACTCCGCTTTGTCCACGGTGAAAGTTGATGTATTCCCTCAGCGACCAGACAGATAAGGTCTAGGCATGACGAAGAGTTATCGTCCTCTTTTGGAAGACCAAACAAAGTTGTTTCGCTTTCACAACGAAACACACAGCGTCTTCACGACATGGCTGCAGCGTCAACAATACTACAGTGAGAATAAAAGTTACGCCTTCTTTCTTTGCGTGAACATTTGGGCGGCGTTATGCAAATCTTCCCACATAGTGAGGTAGATATGTGGGGGTGTGCTAGAACGAGCCGTTTTAGGTAGGTGTGGCTGACACTGAACTTTTATAAAGAATATCTCTTTGGATTTGAGGCTTTAGTCTTTGCAACTTTACAGATCTTCTTTATGCACCAAGAGCTTGTAACAATCCAAAGAGAAAGGAAAAATTTAAATCGCATCATATGACCCCTTTAAAACAAAGAAGCTTATTTTGGAGAATCATTCATAAGCCTTTCTTTATCAGATTTTCTCTGTTCTGCCCAGCTCGACAGTGCATTGCCTGCAAAATAACACTGGTCTCACCCGCAGTGATACTTTGAAAGAAACTTCAGCTTGATTGTATCAAACTAGTTAAGTTGTAAAAGAGGAAATCAGTCCTTACTAGCACACAAAAACAAACCACAAACAATAACTAACTTTCCCTGTTTACAGGCTCAAGGGTTAAAAAATTAATAAAAAGCCATTATTAAAGCTGAAGAATGTACTTTTCTGATGTTAAAAATATCCAAACTTAATATGTAAATAAAACTATTAATTAGACATTTCTAGGTTGATTACCCCCAAAACAACCATGACTCAACCAATGGTGTAAGTTTGGGGCAGGAACATCTGTTTGACCAACCAATGGAAAATGAAGGGAGTGTTCAAGAAACCTGTATGAGAACAATCATTATTTTCACAATTACATTTGTTAACACTAGTGGCGCAAAAATGACTCAAATTAGCTAAAATCTTTGCCTATATATATATATAAATATATATATATATTTTTTTAAGCGATTATCATGCCAAACTTTCTTTGGTTATTTTTTTGCCATTATATTAAATTAACAAACAGGCAATGGAAACTTGTGAATGCCAGTTATTAAAATTCCACTTTGAAGCTGAAGTTCTGGAGATTAGTCATCATGTCTAGCAGTACAGGGGTGGTCATAGTTATTTTCTCTACCATGCGGTGATATCACTGCTCTCATCCTACACAGCGATTACAGATGTTTCCATGGCAGATCTGCCCTACTTCTGGAGCCAACTCATGCTGGCTGCTTGCATCTAGATCGGCACTGAGACAAAGTCTTGAGATCATGCTTAACTAGACTCACTCTTGTAACATTTGGGGCATTTAGATGAAATCACAAGTTTTCGCAAAAGCCAAAATCACAACAGATGAACAGCGTGTGGCTTTGTGCTTGACCTTGACTTGAGCCCTGAGCAGAGGCGTATTTACTGTGCTAATGATAAAGAGATCAATTAAAGTCATTCTAATCAATACGAGGATGACCGCGGTCCACCCGACGGCAGGACGGGCTTGATTCCATCTTCCTAAGGCACCGAGCCAGGCAAACGTCAACTCCCTTTAGACAGCAGTGGGACAGGAAGTAGGGTGAGGATGGTGAGAGAAGGATGTTGGCTATTGGCTGCTGAAATGTAGGGCAGAACAGTGCGCCTCCAACTGAGAGCTCACACTGGAAAATACATGATATACCATAGCACAAATCCATCATAGCACTAGGCATCAAATATGATTATAAAATGGGGCTGAACAAAACCTCACAGATTTCCATTAAAGGAGGGACAACAAAATTGATCTAGTGACCACAAAACCATAGAGGCTTGGGGTGGGCTCTTTTGACCACCAAGCAACACCCTAGTAACCACCCAGAACAACCTAGAAACCATCCAGAATACCCTAGCAACTGAATATCAACATACTGATTGCTTTTCACAGGAAAGCTGAAATCACATTTTCAATCACATAAACTTGCAAAAATCTACTTAGTGTTATTTATATACAATTAAAATATTTATTAATACTTTGAATTAGCTTTTTCAGTTTTAATTATAATTTCAGTTTAACCTTTAGTGATTTTGTTACTGTTTTTTGTTATTTTATTATAATATATTTTAATTAACAGTTTTAGTAGTTTCTGTGGTGAAACTTTTACTTCAGTTGCCAAGGCAACGTTTCTAATTTTCATTTAAGTTTTTTTTATGTTTTTCCATCCAGTATTTATATTTTATTTCATTTCGGGAAACATGTAGGAGAACAATCATTATTTTTGCAATTCCACTTGTTAACACTAGACACATTAGCTTTTGTCTATTCATTTTTTACACAAATATCATGCCAAAACATGTCTTTGCACTTTCTTTGGTTATTTTTGGGGAAAATCTGTGGAATTACTATTGAAAGCGTCATCAAATCGGCCAATATATTTAATAAACAAACAGGCAATGGAAACTTGTGAATGACAGCCATTAATATTAAGCTTTGAAGCTGAAGTTATGAAGATAATTCATCACATATTTAAGTACATCACATATGTACACATTTAAGTTTTTCCATCCAATATTTATATTTTATTTCATTTCAGCATTTATTTCAATAACCAAAAATGTCCTTCCAGCAAGTAGCGCTTCAAGATGTCTCCTACAACTAATAATGCTTTTTAATAGTTTTAACAACAACAAGAACACTGGCTAACACTAAATTAGTTAGTTAAAACTAACTAATTTGGCAGATACTTTTGTCTAAAATAACTGGATAAGCATTCAGGGTTTATAGTTTATTTAGTATGTGTGTTGCCTGGTAATTGAACCCATGACTTTGTCGCTGCTAGGAAATCTACTGGAATTGAGAGTCTGAATACGAACCACCAGCATCAAGTAAATAAAGCTCATTAGTGCTGCTAAACATTCAATTTATGTTTGTAAATGTATTCCATGGGTTAGTTTTGAACAGAGCTGCCTTGCATATATTGAAATATGTATGACCATATCAGAGGTCCCATGCAAGAAATATAGGCAAATATCATCTGGTATGATTGTTTTGACAGTCATCATTCAATCACTATTGCAACTAAAACCTAAACAGCCTTTAGTCCATAATTTAATCTCCCCAACCTTGAAAGCATTACATAAACTGTGAGTATATCACATTTAGTGTATGTTCACACTTGTAGTTCGGTTCGCTTGGTCTGGATCAAAAAAACAAACAAAATGTAGTCCAGGTCCGCTTAGTGTTCACATTGGCATTTTAACACCGGACCTAAAGATACCGAACCTAAAGGCATAGGGATACGTTCACAACTTGATTGGTTGGGTTTTACGACATAGACATCGTGACGGCGAACTATCTCATTCCAGAATAATAATCAAGGAACTTTGCTGCCGTACCATGGGTGCAGCAGGCACAATGATATGACACAGCGCCTGAAAATAGTCCCCAGCTAGGTAACTTCCAATAAGCCTATTTTCAGGCGCTGTGTAATATCATTGCGCCTGCTGCACGCATGGTACGGCAGCAAAGTTCCTTGATTATTACGCCAGAATGAGAGTATAGTTCCTAGCCATATCGGCCTAGAAAATCGCAACTTTTCATTTTCCGTCTGCCTTAGCACACGATGTAACTACAGAAGAGTCAAGTTTTAAATAGGAAAAATATAGAAACTCTTTGTGGTCATTTTTGAGCGAGATGCTAACGGTCTAATCTGATTCAATGATCTATGCTAAGCTACAGCTAAAAGTGCTACCGCCAGACCCGGAGATCGGCTGAATGGATTCGAAAACGGTAAAACTCAACTGTTTAACTCTAGGGGAGTTGGAAAATGAGTTTTCAAAAGTAGTGGAGTGTTCCTTTAAGGCACCAGTAAACATACATGTGGACATGGCATAATTTTCTGCAAGGATCAGATTGTTTGGATGCAAACAGTCATTCGCAAAGAGAGAAAACATTACACATCATCTTATAATGTCTACCCATAAGCCATTGCACACATTGACCTACATATATTTAAGAGACACTGAAGCGTGACCTATTTCTAGAGGCTTTTACAGTCCGTTGCTTGCTCAGGGTAACTTCTCAAAAATCAAAGTGGTCAACAAATAACAGGAAGAAAGCCCTGGTTTGACCTTGCTAAAGCATTAAAATCTCTCTATTTGTTGGTCACTGCGAAACTAGAGCCGATCCTATTTAAAGTTTTGTCTGACTAAAGCGAAGAACGAGGAGACTGGTCATGACTTTGGGCAGATTTTGTAATGAGCTTGCTAGAAAATGTCTGACTGTGAAAACCAGCCGTGAATTACAAACAGGCGATCAATAACACGTTTCACACCTCACAAAAACAGATTAAGGCTAGTCAAGCGAGCCACATGTGGTTTGTTCGAAAGTAGGCTGCGTCATAAACATCTTGTACCTTCTACGCTGTCCGAACACGAGGTTCCGATGCCGGTATCACCACTGTCTGAGGCAGCGCTGTGACGTCGCCCGCGGCTGCTAATGCCAGCGGCGGAAGAGGAAGCTTGCCATGCCGAGTCGCAGCCTGGGACCCATCCAGGAGAGGACGTGCTCGAACCTAGGAGACAAACAGAACAGGGTTACCATGGAAGAGGAGGAGACAAACAGAGGGATGTCATGTCCAACAAACACATGATTTCAAACTGTATCAGCATTTAAACTACTTTGTTTATTTCAAAGAAAACATCTTGGGAGCGCTACTTGCTGAAAGGACCTCCATTTCTTTAAGACTTTAATAATTATTGGTTTGGAAATTGTAACTGGATCGATTAGAAAGCGTGATAGATTACAAAGACTTCTACAAAGGGAAGCCTTTTGGATTTTTCAGCTAAAAGCCACCATTTTTCCTGGTTTGAATGAGGAATTAGATTTAACTCCATATTTGGAGTATCAGTACGATTATTATTATCAATATATATATATATTTTTTTTTTGTACATGTGATTATACTTCCAAATTGTTAATGATGCTATTGGTCCCCCCTGTAATGAGCATTTTGGTTTCTCCCATTTCTATTGAGCAACTGATTATATCTACACCTGTGACTAATTTTGTACTTGACACACTCTGAGGAAGGCTGGATGACCGAAATGCATAAGTGTGCAGTGTTCTAGTCATTTTTAATGTTTCTAGAGTGAGCCATGTTTAAATAAAGGCTTTTTAACATTTTGGAACTGGAAGAAGTGCCTTGGATCCGTAGTTTCTATAGATACTTTGTTTATTTCTTAATAAAAGTCGTTTAGCATTCAGAAATGACACAGAAGTGCAACCGGATACTGCAAAAGGCAACTCTGAGGGCTGTAAATGTCAGATAGACATTACAAACACATAGCATCAATGAAATGAGATGAATGTGAACAAACATAGGGTGGAGAATCAACAACCGGTTCTTATTCAGAATCATTAACAAAAAAACTAAACAATTAAAAAGAACTGCTAAGCAAACCAAATGTCATGGAAAATTATCTAGTAAAATTACGTACTTAAGGTTTTTGACTCATATTAATAGTATTTGTTTTATTATTAATAGTTATTAAAATGAATAGTTTTGTTTTAGTATTTTATACACATGTATACATTGCCATTAAGATGTCTGGGGTAAGTACACTTTTTTTTTATTAATACTTTTATTTTGCATAGACACATTAAATTAATCTAAAGTGGCAGTAAAGACATTTATAATGGTACAAAAGATTTTATTTCAAATGAATGCTGTTCTTTTGAACCGTCGATTCATCAAAGAATACGGTTTTCAACATTGATAATAATAAGACATATTTCTTAAACACAAAATCATCATAATAGAATGTTATTATGAAGACTGGAGAAATGGTTGCTGAAAATTCAGCTTCGTCAGGAATAAATTACATTTTAAGATATATTATAATAGAAAACTTGTATTTCAAATTGTAATAATATTTCACAATATTGCCGTTTTTACTGTATTTTAATGAGTATACGAGACTTCTTTTTTTTAAAATCTTACTGACCTCAAACTTTTGAACGGTAAACTATAAAATTAATCTAAAGTGGCAGTAAAGACATTTATAATGGTACAAAAGATTTTATTTCAAATGAATGCTGTTCTTTTGAACCGTCGATTCATCAAAGAATACGGTTTTCAACATTGATAATAATAAGACATATTTCTTAAACACAAAATCATCATAATAGAATGTTATTATGAAGACTGGAGAAATGGTTGCTGAAAATTCAGCTTCGTCAGGAATAAATTACATTTTAAGATATATTATAATAGAAAACTTGTATTTCAAATTGTAATAATATTTCACAATATTGCCGTTTTTACTGTATTTTAATGAGTATACGAGACTTCTTTTTTAAAAATCTTACTGACCTCAAACTTTTGAACGGTAAACTATCCACAAACTAAACAAAACTTTTAAAGTCGAATGAAGTTCAGTAAAAAATATTAGAATTATACATGGCAAATGCCACTTCTCACATTTTTGCTATTTTGTGGGCCAAAAAACTACTAAACCAAGGTGAGGTTCAGTGAACCAAACGGTCAATCTTGCCCTAGAGGGCTCGTCTCCAATATCTGCTGACCTAATCTATTTCTGAGGTGTAATCCGTTTAGACATCACCATTTAGGCTGTCCTGTGTAATGCCTGGCAGAAAATAAGTGGAATATATAATCTCTCTTGCCAGCATCTCTGAACATGTTGATTTGCTTCTAAATAGCAGAGACATTTTTTTTAAAAATTCCGATTCATAATACAACATTTTGATGAAAAATTACTACAAATATATTTTCAAGTTGATCATTAACTTATTATTAAAACTGTATATAAACATCATCCTTTTCCTTTCATGTTCAGTCAGCAAAATCTACTCCTAACACGCATTTTTATTGTGCCATATCTTGGAAAAGTCGCAAACTGTGTTTGAAGCAATTTTCCCTGAAACAGCAATACAGAAAACCAAAGAAATACTTCAGATGCTTTATATGAATCTCAAACCTACAAAAGTTCAAGACCAGCAGAAGCCAAGCTCCAGCTGAAAAGGTCAGAACCAAAATTAGGTCTCCATAATTCCTGGGTGGAAAAACCTCAAGTTCATACCAGTTCATATGAAAGTGATCCACACTAGCCTTCATGACAGAGTAGCAGATCTGTAAATAATACCCCGGGTAAACACAGGGCTTGTTGTTGATGAGGCACCAGCAACTTCTAGACCACCAACAGTTATGCAACATGATATGAATGAATTATTAAAAACACTTGCAGAGAGACTGGTCAGAATCTGTTGCATCACTGTTCAATATTTAGACAACTTTCAAAACACAAAAGTGTAAAAACACAAGCTACTAAATACTGAACACATGTCTGTTTGGATTTTATGGTCACCACTTTACAGTTTAAGAAAGAAAGAAAAAGAAAGAAAGATTGGACTAAAGATACATGCAAGACATTTTTATTTCAATATCTGAGAGGGGGAAAAAACTACAATTAGGTAAATAAAAAAAATGTATACGTAAATATTTGAATACAATAATATAACACATTTATAAATAATGAAATAAAATCTTTTTTTTCTTATTTTATTTGTATTATACATCTAACATTAATTGTAGCTACAAACCTAAAACAAAATAAATATTCTGGAGAAGATATTACTTTGCTTTATATCATATATATATATATTAGTATTATTATGCAGTGCTGTGGCACACCGATATTAGGCTATATCTGTGTGCCACAGCACTGCATATATTCAAGAGACCCCTCTATTAAAGAGACAGAGCACGTTAGAGACCCTTGTGTCCATATCTGACTCAAAGACAAAGCTGAAGGTGACACGAGGGATGCTGTCAAACCATCACAGTTCAATAACATCACAACGCTCATAACGGAACATCACATATCTAATATATCCCAGCCTGCGCGCGCGGAACAATACACGCTCCGTTACACGCGCCAGTCTAACATCAAACATGGCTGTTCCTATGAGCATATTATATCTGCCTTAGTGTGTCATTCCACAAGCGCTAGGCTTTTACCTATCTTATAAGCGTCGAATCCGTCCTCAAAATCGTTCCTGGCCCACATCGCGCTCGGTTTCACACACACTGAACCGATAGATCCAACACAACGAGCCGAGACGAAATGCGCGAGCCCACCAAGAAGAGGAGGGGGAGGTATTTAAGTGAACCCGCATTCCATAGCCACCAAAGACTGGAAGAACCTGCGCACAGAATCTGAAATCAACGCGTTTATATGCCGCTACGCTGTAGTCCTGAAAGGCTGGCGAGTATGTCGCAGATTTGAGCCGGAGTTATGAACTAGTAATCGCTCTCGGACTCACTGGCAGCTGCATCGCGAGGATGTGATCTCACTGCCTGCAGCTCCTCCAGAGATCCGCGGAGAAACGCAATCACAGTCCGAGCGAGCGACACTGACTCCTCCCACCAAACTCACAGCCACGGCCACACTCGCTATTAGACTACTGTATAGAAAGAAAATACTGGGGCTAGTTGTCACACGGGTGAAGTGTCTTAACCCTTGATTGGCCAAGAATTCCTCTGAAATAAGTCTGAAAATTAATTAACAGTTAGTTTCAAATGTACATTTTGTTTTTCCCGGGATTTATGATGAAATATAAATATATATATATATATTTTTTTTTTACACTGAATGGCCATCCCAGGAAAATGGATGTTATCTATATGTTATCATACTTATTTTTTAAAGCATTACTTCATAACCTTTTATAATACAAAAAAAAAAACGACCCCTCTCCCCAGGACAAGAAGTTACATGTGTTTTAACATTTTGTATATTTAATTTATTCGTTACTATTTGTTGGCCAAAATAATGGTTAGATTCGGTATTATTTGTATACTTTTTTTGTAATGCTTAAATTTAGCTTTAAAGGGATAGTTCACCCAAAAATTCTGTCATTAATTACTCACCCTCAAGTCGTTTCAAACCCGTAAGACCTTCGTTCATCTTCGGAACACAAATTAAGATATTTTTGATGGAATCTGAGAGCTGTCTGACCCTGCATAGACAGCAACGCAACTGAAATGTTCCCAAGTCCAGAGACGTAGCAAGGAGATCTGTAAAATAATCCATGTGACATCAGTGGTTCATCTGTAATTATACAAAGCTACGAGAATACTTTTTGTGCGCAAAAAAAAAACAAAACACTATTCAACAATTCGTCTCCTCTGCATCACACTGTAAACAATGTATGCTGTTCTGGATCAGCTGTGTCACACGGATACGCTGTTTCCGTTCAGATCAAATCACAACAACGTAGGAAACAGATCCGGGCATTTCAGTTGCGTTGCTGTCTATGCAGGGTCAGACAGCTCTCAGATTCCATCAAAAATATCTTAATTTGTGTTCCGAAGATGAACGAAGGTCTTACGGGTTTGAAACGACATGAGGGTGAGTAATTAATGACAGAATTTTTGGGTGAACTAACTCTTTAAGGTTCCCATTGTGACAACCTACCTCATTTAATGAAACTTTTGTGTAGGCCTATGTAATTTTTTCATAAAAAAAAAAAAAAAAAACTTAAATGTATACGTCTGTGTTAAACTGACTTATGTATATGAAATGCATATAAAGCATATACTGGACTAAAAAGTGTGACAATATCTATCTCCCATACAGTATGAATGGAGCTGATGTAAAAATAAGCAAATACATTGTTAATATGATTTAAAGTTCATTTTCATATATTAATACTCTTAATTAAAACTGATCATTTTAATGGATTTTTTTTATATTATGTAATGCTTTTAATGATTTAAAGTTACTATAAAATGCTACTCTGATACAGAGTGGTATTTGTTGCCAAGGTCTTGCGTGGATAAAATTAAATGTGCCCATGGTTCAAATCAACATATACACTCACCCCCATTCACATGGCACATTCTTTCACAGGGAAACACAGCACAATTATTTATATTTCAGGGTGTTTGGGACGGCTTCCACTCCACACCTGTTTGACAGACTAGGGTGATTGTCCAAGCTGCCCAAATGGGCCATTCCTTTCTAGCGTTTACATCTATTTACCCTGCTGTCTCATTACACTGAGAACTTCAGTTTACAAGAGTCTGAGAGAACAAATTGATAGTTTTTTGTGTGCTGTTTAAGGCTGCAGGAAACTTTTGTCTCTTGTGCAACATACAAAAAAACATAAGGATTTCTGTTTTGGTTTTTCACAACATCCGTATTTCGTAACACATGCGTAACACGGCATTACATCTACAATTATCACGATTACTGTGGAAACAATTGCAATGTGTATTTAAGTCAAGGTACCTCAACAACTTGACATGCTATAACTATAATTTGAGAGAAAGTAAATTATGTATGTTTTGTACACATTAAATTTTCCTGTGTACCAAACTAGTCTTCTACCATGCTACAATCTATCACGCTCCCTAAGGTCGCAAAACTCTGGACTTTTGGTAGTACCTAGGATAGCAAAGTCCACTAAAGGAGGTAGAGCTTTTTCGCATTTGGCTCCCAAACTCTGGAATAGCCTTCCTGATAACGTTCGGGGTTCAGACACACTCTCTCTGTTTAAATCTAGATTAAAGACACATCTCTTTGGCCAAGCATTCAAATAATGCATCTCATAATCTTTTACTGCAGTCATAATCTTTTACTGCAGTTATATCTAATCAAATGCACATTATTATTCGTTAGTTTGGGTTAAACAAATAATTTTTGCTTGGTTGGAACAGCAGCTACGCTAATTATGTCTCTATGTGTTTCTCTGTTTCTGCTGGGATTAACATCCCGTGGTAACTAGGATATACACAAGCTTCAGTCTGGATCCAGAACACCTGAGAAGAGATGATGCCAACCCCTCAGAGGACCTCAGATGATGCCAACCCACAGAACCCAACATACAGAACTACTACATTTTGCTATAAATTTGATTGCATCATATAATAATTGCTGTTAATAGTGTTCATCGTCTGTTTGATTACGTCTTTAATAGATTTTTCTGTACATTTCTGCCATATGTACATCAACTGACAGTCACCACTGATAGGCTACCACTAAATATTGTAGAAACTTAATTTGCTGTAAAGTTGCTTTGCAATGAGTTGTATCGTGAAAAGCGCTATACAAATAAACTTGAATTGAATTGAAATTTAATTAAGGTGTGTCAAACTGCACACAACAGACAAGGACGACTAATGGTCAGTCGTCTGCCTGATTGAGTCTAGTATCAACTGTCTCAGACAGGCGAGAGAAAACAAGACTGCATAATAACTGTATTATTCTGGTTAAATTGCCCATGAACATGCATTCAACTGCAATGGCCCCATTCAGACAACACTGACAATTAACAGGTTTCATATGCTCAAAAAACATTAGTGGTGCTTTTAAAAGTTTTACTATTCTTTATACTTCTATTCTTCTTCTTCAAAATGTTGGTGCATAATTGCTTAGCAATATCCCACCAACCACCTAATGCACTAGTGACCTCTGTAGCAACCATACATATTCTTCAGCAACTGAATAAAAGATTAAAAAAAATAATAATAAAAAGACAAAAGGGATAAAACTCAAATCAATTTTAAAAAGCATTTTCCAAAACATACCACCACAATAGTTGCATAATTTCCTCTTCTCAGGGCCAATTCATCAGATTTATTATGCATACAGTTACAAGTCACCAATCTGACAAAGCAGTTCTGTCAGCACAGAAAAGGGCTGGACTTAACCTGCACTTCATTTAAAATGTAAAGTTTCTTAAAGGAATAGTTCACCCTAAAATGTATTTATTATATACTCACCCTCACGTTGTTCTAAATATGACTTTATTTTTGTGGAAGACAAAATTCTGAAGACTTGTACTGTTCACTTATTTCCATACAATTACATTAACTGGAAACAGGAGCTTCAAAAAGCACATAAAATCTTTATAATTAAAGCTTTTATAAATAAAAGTATTATGAAAGTAGTCCATATGACGTGTGCACTATATACCAGATCTTCTCAGATTCAAATAAAATAGCTTTGTGTGATTGAAAACGTTAATAAATGTTGACAATCTTCTACTTAAGTTCGGTGAATCATTACAAACTCATTTTGATAGGTGAACAAATCTTTTAGACCAGTTTTGTGAACTGGATCAACCGATTCATTGAAAAGATCCAATTCAGAAGTTCACAAAATACATTTTTTGGAAGCATGAAAGCTTCAACCCACATTCACTGCAACTGTATGGAAAACAGTAACAGTACTATTCCTCAAAATCCTTCTTTTGTGCACTATGGAAGAAAGTAAGGCATACAAGCTTGGAACAACAAAAGAGTGAGTGAATAATAACAAGAGTGTTCACTGAGGCTAAGACTGCACTTTGAAAAAGGCTTCTGCTACGTGCTGGGTCTTACTAAACGGCCACCTGTGTATATTAAAACTGTATTGAGGAAGTGAACAGACACAGAGCAGACATTCCTGCAGACTATAGAGTCCTGGTACTGGATGACACGGAGGCCTGTCTCCACAACAACAGAAGCTCTGAGCCACAGTTCTGGCCCACTCACTCTATACACAGAGCAGCTACACTTCATAACACAAAGAGCGCTCACACTCCACTGTGAACAGCCATGGTGTGTGATAGTGCCAAAATGCACTCAACAAATCTCTGCTAAGGCAAGCATCACTACTACTGCTCATCAAACTTCAGCACATTACTTGTCCCGGGGTGAATGATAGCTCAGCACATGCAGCTTATTGAGGAGAGGTGTGCTATTACTTTCCTAAAGGCATTTTTATAGCTCTGTGCCTGCTCAAAATTCTGTGTAAAGACATATCACATAAAAAAACAGACTAAATTATGCCTGCTCTGACTCACCTCAGCCTCTAATATCAAAGTGATTATCATTGCTGTGTAAATACATTTATGCCACCTTTGTGCAGCATTAAACAGTCTGTGTAAATACACCTAAATGCCACTTCAGAAGTGCCTCTGTGCCACCTTTGCCATGTAAAAACTCTGTGCCACATAATGCTGCATATAAGCCAGACTAAATAAAGCCTGCTCTGACCCACTTCAGTCCCGAGTATCAAAGAATAGAGTTGTATTTGTATCTGTGTGTAAATGCATTTATACCAACTTTGAGCAGGATTAATCAGTCTGTGTAAAGACTGAAGAGCTTCTGTCACCTTTGCAGTGTAAATTAGGCATGAGTGATCTGACTTATGATTTTCAAAAAATAGTTTACACTAAAGGTGGGACCTAAACATTCTGTGCCAAATTTACATTGCAAAGGTGGCATAGACGCGCTTCTGAAGTGGCATTTAGGCGTCTTTCCAAAGACCATTTCATGCTGCTCAGAGGTGGCTTACGCAACAATCAATTACCACTCTATACTTTGATACTAGGGACTGAGGTGGGTTCGAGCAGGCATAATTTAGTCTGGCTCTGATGCAGCATTACATCTTTACACAAAATTTTGAACAGGCACAGAGCAGCTGTAACTCTAAGAGTTACTCTAAGCTAAGACACCTCTAGAGATAAAAATATCAGAGATTTGAAGGTGGATTCTGTTGACTTGGGTTGGTAAGTGACCACCAAGCAACCACCCAGCAACATACTGAAATCTCAATAGAACACCATAGCAACCACCTAGAAAAAAATAGAATTGTGATATCTTTACGCAACCAGTCTCCAACAACCCAGAACACCCTAGCAACCACTTAGCAATGCTCTAGCAACCACCCCACCTGAAAAACCATATAGCATGATGCTAACATACTCAAAACACCATATAACACTTTTAAACCACATATCAACACCCTCACAACCATCTAGAAAAACATCATTGTACCTTTGGCCAGTAAATAACACTCTAGCAACCAGCCAGACCACCCTAGATACCACATAACAACACACTAACTTACTCAAAACACCATAGAACACTTTAGCAACCACAAGTCATCACCCTAACAACCACCTAGAAAAACCTAACATTTTGAGATCTTTACGCAACCAATATCACTTAGCTATGCTCTAACAATCACCCCGAGCACCTTAGCAACCACATAGCAGCATGCTAACATACTCAAAACACCAAACACATTAGCAACCACACATCAACACCCTGACAACCACCTAGAAAACACTAGCATTGTGAGATCTTTACGCAACCAGTATAAAACCACCCAGGACCTTAACAACCACCCAGAGCACCTTAGCAACCACATAGCAATATGCTAACATACTTAAAACACCAATGAACACCTTAGCAACCACATACTGCATCAATGTCATGCCAACCACCTAGACGACCATAGCATTGGGGATTCTTAACTTGGGCCAGTAAGTAACCACCTGGTAACCTCCAAGAACAACCTAGCAACCACACAGCAACACCCTGACACAGGCATAGAAAACCCTAGCATTGTGGGCTTTTAGCTTGGGCCTACCAGCCACCCAGAACACCTTAGCAACCACATATCAAAACAACCACCTAGAAAAACCAGAGCATTAGAAAAACATAGATCTTTATGCAACCAGATATGCAATCACATAGAAAGACATTAACATACTCAGAACACCGTAGTCCATTGCAACACACTGGCAATCACCCTAACACTGTGGTGGCGAGTTTTGCAAGAGAATGCACTACTTACATTTATTCCGAAAATGCTAATTAATTAAAAATAAATAAATAAAAATAACCTTTTTTTCATTTTGTAGATAAATGGTCCATGTCAGGAGCATTTGTGAAAAATATGCTGTACTTGAAACAATACAATATTACAGAATCAATTGGCACCGACTAAAATCAACACTGGTGCAGAGTGAGATAACATTTCTACAATATTTTCCATAAACAACAGTTTCATTTTTTCTAACCAGCAATCATGTTTTTACAGAACAAAGGTCTTTGACCCTCTTGGAGATGAATGAAGGCTGTTGCTACTCGACCCAAACAACACATTTCCTCTCAGAGGACTGAGAGTGACCTGTACACCACGCCACCAGTGTTGACAATTTCACTCCTGTATTTTGCCACAGATCGGGGGCTGGTTTGGGAGAGAACCACATGAATAATTTTTTAGGTTTGGAGCGAGTGGGACGTACAAACCAGGGCATCAAGAATCAGTGTTTTTGTGCATGTTATCGGACTAGTGCAGACTGCACCCAGCCCCCACTTCCTGCCTCGCTGCCAGGAAGCCAGGAAACCAGCGGCTGCATTTGAACACAGTGGACCTACACATGCATATGCTGTCCATAGAAACAGGACCAGCCTCCAGCCAGGCCAAAGTATGACTGGTCAATAGTTGGTGTAATATATATTTCATATTTAAAATATATTTGCTTTATATATTCGATTTCCTGCTTACAATTCCTGGACGCTCAAAACAAAGGTCTTGCTTCTTAAAAATACACATTTTAACCAGAATTCAATCTGAAATATGCATCAACCAATCACATATTCAACATGATTCTTGAATTCTCATTCTTATAATATGAGCTTTGTCTTCAAACATACAGCACGAAGAGTCTCAAAGCCTATTTTAAAATTTAAATCAGTTCAAGTGCCAACACAAATAGCAATGCCCCATATTACTCGGCCTCGAAAAGAGAAACTTACAAACAGTTCAATTATAAAGAGAAATATAGTTGTGCAAGTGCAAAACTTACAGTTGTTGGTCGACATGGGAAAGGCACATGCAGAAGTAGCGGGAGGAAGTGGTGTTTGCTAAGCATACGTTACCTTGTGGGGAACTCAGTCGGCCAATGAGATCACATGAAACGCATCACAGACACTTTTGAATAGATGTGGCAAAATGACTTGCTTTCAAGTGTCATTAAAATGATCGCTTCGGATACTTGTGAACTCACATTCATTTGGTTCTTAGGTTTTGATGCTTCCCTGAATTAACTGTGGAAAGAAATAAAAATATTGGTCTTTGTTTGATGCACATTAGCTCCTATTTGAACTGCAAAGGTCAGGACTTCTGACTTTGTAGTTTTTCAAAGGCACTCTAGTGGGACTCTTGTTAAACACATCCCAGCAGGAGGCGTCTGGACTCAACAGCTATGCTAGAAACCATAGTCAAAGATCAATTGACTATGGACCTTTATGAAGTGTTTGTGGAACTAGAGCAGACTTTGATTCTCTTCCAGAACATTTGCCACACAAAATAAATTATCTGGCACTAAAAGAGAACTTGAAAGCATGTATACATTGAATATTTTGCACAAAAATTACCATTCTACATCATTTACTCACTCTTATGGTGTTCAGAACCCATTTGATTTTCTTTCAGTTGAGCACAAAGGAAGATCTTTTTCAAGAATCGCTTTGCAGCTCTTGGCAACCAACAGCAGTTCATAGTGACCAACTTAAAAAAAAAAAAGTGGACAAATTTGATATTTTTTGGAGCTGTAAGCTGTATAAATGATTTTTCAAAACTTTTGGAAATACAGGTTTTTGCTGTTAGTTAGTACCCAATAACAGCACTTTCATTTATGAGTAAAATTTTCCTAAAACTGTTGAGAAACCCAGAAAGATGTTGCAAATTTCACAAACTTTCTAATGTGTGAGTCAGTGTTTCTTGATCAGCAAATTTCTTTCCAGTTAACAGGCGATGGCTGACCGTACAGAGGAGGATGTGTTGCCCAACTTTACACACATTTAATGTGACAAATGCATGCTTATATTTATCACAAAAATAGTTCAAACTATTGCTTTTTCTAAAGCAGAATAGAGATTGCTTCATGACATCTCCTATAAACTTGCCATTTGCAGTGATTGTTGTTTTTCCCCCTGAAGCGTTCCAGGTGAAGTGTTGCAAAAACAACATTCATATTACACCTCTGGGTTTTTGTAATCTAGCTACACCCCTAACTGTCAGAGCAACACATTCCGTTCTGTCCTGTTCATATGATCATGTGCAACAGAAGATCATGCTGCCTGCATTACCTGTACCAAACCACTCACTTTCTTATTAATCTTAACAGAATTACAGCTAGCAGTACAAATGACGGTTCCTCAAAGATTTCCTTGCTTACCTTAAAAGAAATGTGTTCTAGCTCAGGCCTAAAAGGAAAATCCCAGGTCCTTCCAAACAAAACTCCATGTCTGCTGAATAGAACAGAATAGAGTTTAAAGAAAGGTGCTACTTTAGATGTGCAGTGGCTCAGACGTTCACTTAAGACACCAAAACCATTCAGACATGTGGTTCTGACAAAACTTCTGGCTTTCGAAACTGTCAAAACAACCTGATGGGGAAACTGCAAACTTCACACCTTCTGACCTGAAGAGCAAAATGCTTTTGACTAGAATTTCCATTTACAATCGTATTCTCTGGACAACTGCATTACATTCTCTGCTGAAACGTTGCATTTATGTAGGTTAAAAAAAGTTCATACATATCTATCTATCCATCTATATATATATAAGCTAACTTCTTAGTAACTTTGGTGATAAATTGAGAAAAACCTTTTGAAAAACTAATGTAACTCAGCTTTTGTAACATTATTTAAACTTGCATGTAATATATGTAAAATAAAAAAAAGAAATATGTTAATTTGCATGTAACTATATAAACTATATATCTATCAATATATACGTTAAAGTTACATATAAACAGCAACTTCTTTATAACTGATGATAAATAGATAAAACCTTAGATTTATGTAAAATAAAAAAAAAACTTAAACAAATGTAACTTAAAATTTTGCACAGGACAAATTCTGTAAAATAGATGTAAAATAAAAAAAAGTTGAGGAATATGTAAAATTGCATGTAACTATCTATCCATCCATCCATCCGTCTATCTATCTGTCTGTCTGCTCAGCTTTTGTAACATTATTTAAACTTGCATGTAATATATGTAAAATAAAAAAAAGAAATATGTTAATTTGCATGTAACTATATAAACTATATATCTATCAATATATCCGTTAAAGTTACATATAAACAGCAACTTCTTTATAACTGATGATAAATAGATAAAACCTTAGATTTATGTTAAATAAAAAAAAAAACTTAAACAAATGTAACTTAAAATTTTGCACAGGACAAATTCTGTAAAATAGATGTAAAATAAAAAAAAGTTGAGGAATATGTAAAATTGCATGTAACTATCTATCCATCCATCCATCCGTCTATCTGTCTATCTAAAGCATTTCCTTATTTTAAGAAATACAGCATTATTACAAACACCAGCTAGGTGTATAAAAATAGATATCATACACTCCCTCACACACCAGTAACCTTAGAACAGAGTCTAAAAAGATTAATTTCCTTATAAAACAGCAATACACAAAGGAGGGGAAATTGCTTGCTGTTAAAGAGGTTTGAATGACAAACAAGTAAAATGTATACTTGATTTAACGGTCTTAATCCATGATTTTGACCTTGGGGACGGCAGCAGATCCTGTATGATCCTATTATCACCGAATGCAGTACCTTCATCCCTAAACTCCCAAAGGAATGCAATCTGTCACCATGACAATAGACAACATCTCTTCACCAAGGTGTCGTTCATTGCTCCCGAGAGATGAATTGTTCAACCTTGAAAACATCTACAGCATCCAATAAGCATTAAAGCATCAGTTTTGATGGTTATTTGTCTTTTCATGGGCTGAAAGGCACCTTTAGCCTGGTTTTATTTTTGTTGGCTGAATACAACTATTGTTGAACAGCAAATCACTGCATGGCAATGAAATATTCACTATTAAGTTAACTGTAACTGGTCTGATTATCTTGCACAGTTCTGCTATATGTTGCTTATTTGATGCTTTTCTGAAACAAAACAAGGCAAATTTAGGGCTCCCAATTCCACCCATACCATTTACGAAAAATAAGATGCAAAAAAGGGTCATTCATAAATCATCATGGTCAAGAGGTCAAAACCATGTGGAAATTAACATGACCGCCCAGCTGTTTACAACCTATTTGGTATTCAGCAGAAACAGTGGCAATGCAATCATAACAGAGGTGATTTAATTATAGAAATATTAAAGGAGCTGTAGCAAAAACGGTATGTTCGATTTTAAGTGTCAGAAGGAGAATGAAAAAATGTCTTGTAAAATTAAACTTCAAGTTTTGGCACATAAAACTTTCCCTTGCATGCAATCACTGCAGTGAGTCTGCCACCCACAGACATCACCAGACTCTTGGTTTCATCCATTGAAATGCTTTTCCCAGCCATTAATAGAGCCAATTTAAACTGTTGCTTGGTTTGGGGAGTTTTTGCCTTTAAGGCCCGTTCACACAAAACACGATAACTATAAAGATAACGATAAAGATATAGTTCTAAAAATCATTCTCAATATTAAAGAATAGCAGAGTTCACACCACAACTATAACGATAAAGATACAGAGGAACGATATCGTTGTGATCACTTTCAAAAGATTTTTTTTCCAGCTGATGAACGATAAAACACTGACAACCAATCAGAATCCATCCTGCTGTAACGAGCTCAAGAATTTAAAGCGGCAGACGAGCGTGCGCTTAGAATAAACAGACGATATCGTTCGCTGGTGTGGACGCTAATATCGTTATCTTTATAGTTATCGTTCTTGGTGTGAACGGGGCTTTAGTCTCCTCTTTAGCTGGTGAAATTCATGTTCAATAGGATTTAAATCTGGAGACTGACTTGGGCTAAGACCTTCCAATTCTTTGACCTGATAAACTCCTTGACTGAACTAGTAGGGTGTTTTGGGTCACTGTCCTGTTGCAATATGAAGCACTTCTGAGGAGTCTTGCGGCATTTTCTTGAACATTGGTACCCATCCCTTAACAGTGTTCATAAAACTGTTCCAAGACTCTGGCTCACCTTTGTGCTTTTTTGCAAACTCTAATCTTGCCTTTCTATTTTTGGTGCTGGTCAGAGCTTTGCATCTTGCTGTGTAGCCTCTGTAATTCTATGTCAAAGTCTTCTGTGGACAGTAGGTTGTTAGACCATCACTCCAGCTTTCTGGAGGTCGTTGGTGATTTTACAGACACTTATTTTAGGGTTCTTTTTCACAAGCTTTTATGATTTTTCTGTCATCAACGGCTGTTGTTTCTCTCAGCCGACCAGGTCGTTGTTGGTTGCTGTAGTCGCCGGTGGTTTCTTTCTTTTTCAGGACATTCCAAACTGTTGATTTCTCCATGCCCATTGTTTTTGATATAGCTCTAATTTGATAAGAGTTCCTCTTTTATTTTAGCATCCAAATTGCTTGCTTGACTCTCAAAGTCAGCTGCCTCGTCTTCATCCTGGTTTGTGCGTGTCATCATCAAATGCAAGACTCAGAATGCAGAAGAAATGGCTATAACTGATACACCACATTCCCTGCTTTTAATATCTGAACAATTAATGCAACAGGACACAGCTGATCACTTAGAAAGACCTGAGAGTCAACTGTTCCAATACTTATGCTCACATCACATAGGGGATGAAACTCTAAAAGTGCTGATCTTCTTAGTTGGCAAAACATCTGTGTTGAATCACCCAATAATAAAAATGTGACATTCTGTAATTTTGTCTCATATTCATCTTTTAATCATATTTTCAGATGTCTTGACTCCACAGCAGACAAAGCAATTTTGTCATTACTGTTCCAATACTTATAGAGGGCACTGTATATATATATATATATATATATATATATATACACAGTGCCCTCTATTAATTAATTTATAAATTAATTAATCATTTCAGTTTTACCTTGAAAGTCTTTGCAGTTCTTTGCGTAGGATATCAGTCAATCCCAGCCTCTCAAGCACAATCTCACACTGTGTTGTATACTGTTCATAGGGGTCATCAGGAAAAGAGGTGTGCAGAGCATTCACATTTCCAAGTAGGGCGCCTCCCTGAGGCAAACATAAAAACATGCTTATCCAGTTCTCAACAATTTAAAATAGCTTCCAGTTGATGGAGTAGTAATAAACAAACCTGCATGGAGCACTCCATAACGGACACGACAACAACTGCGTCCTCTACTGTCACCATCTCTCTGAACATCAGCCTGGCATGAGCTGAAACACACAGGGAGACGGTCAGATGGGCATCAATTTTTACAGATGGCTTTTAGCAAATAACAACTGAAATTCTGTGGAAAAGTAGAGGGAGGGAGATCAGATATTATGCTGCATGTGAGCATCTGACCCTCAGAGAGACGGCTGAGACTCTCCAGCATGCGGATGGTCGTCCGGGCGGCGTTACGGCTGTCACTCTGTCGCTGCAGCTGATAGTAGCGGCTCAGGATGGTGTTTGCTTCCTGTGTCATACAAGGCTTAAGAGTCTTAATCAGGCAAAAATAGGCCCTCATCTTCTCCATACTCCATAAACATGAAGACTCACTCGGCGCTCCTGAGGGAAAAACACAAGGGAAGAGAGTTGAGAGAAAGGGAGAGACGTTAAGATGAATATTTTATAAATACGCAATAAATGGCAAGGCTTCACCATTAACTTCTAGTCAGTATCAAAGAGATTCTTAGCCAAATGAGGGGTGATGCAGCCCTCGAGGGGACAGGTTTTTCTATCAAAGTGGCATCACTTCAGAAAATAACAAAGACTGAACAAGCAACAAATCTCACGTGGGAAGCACGAACCAGCAG
>NW_015505557.1:1112885-1141998 GCF_001515645.1 Sinocyclocheilus grahami
GGGGGGGGGGGGGTCTGATTCAATAACATATCACATTACTTTTTCAGCAGACATCAGAAGGATTTTTTGTATGCCATGTACAGCAAAAACATGTACTATATGAGCCAGCTACCAAGATAAAATTTGTCAAAAAAATATTCATGGAATTAGGACATGATTCAAAGGAAGATAAAAACAAAACAAAAACAAAAAACCCCCCGGAAATTTTGTAGGGATGGCCAAGAAATGCAAAGATAGGTATAAGACCCACTTCTAGTACAAAAAATCATATATCATAAGCGTCAAATATGATCTGGAAAATATTGTAGACTTTCTACAAAGAATATTATATTATGTAAAATAATATAGAAATACTATATATAAAATATACAAGGATTTTAATAAAAATAATTTATTTGTAATAATTTTAATAATTTAAAAATATTTGATAGAATTACATAAATTAATATATAAAATGCTATGTAAATCCAAATATATAGTTATAACTACATATATAAACATAAATCCAAATATTTAGAATTATTAGATTTACAAATATATATATATTCAGATTTCATATATTTATTTCCTCTTTTGCCCCCATAACATAACATAAAAACATAATATGCACCTACTTTGAAAACCCCTGATATTACAAAACAAAAGATTCTTCTCTGAGACAAACCTTTATTCTGTAGGATGAAGGAGGAGATTATTTTGTCCCATTCTGGGTTTTTAGTATCCAGCAGAACCAGTACGAGGTCAAAGCGGCTCAGCAGGGGGCTGGCGAGGGCCACATTCACAGAAACTGACACATTAGGGTCATACTGCCCCTTTGGGTTAGTAGCTGCCAGGATGGTGGTCCTTGTGTCCAGTTTGCACACCATTCTACAAAAGAGGAACTTGGGACTTTTAATGTGATGCACACAAGCTTTTGGTTAATAAAAAAAAAAAAAAAAAAAAAAAAAAATGCACACATTGTTTTCAGTGAAATTTTGTATTCCCCCCTCTAGGCGTTTGTGACTCAGGGGTGTGACATTATTTCCCCCAGCACTCACCCAGCTTTGGCCACGCTGATGGTTTGTTGCTCCATGGCCTCATGGATGCTAGTGCGGTCATGCTCTTTGATGCTGTTGAATTCATCGATGCAGCACAGGCCTCCATCAGAGAGAACGAGGGCTCCAGCCTCCAAGTGCCACTCACCAGAGTCCTTGACAGCCGCCACTGTCAGACCTGACCAGCATCACAATCATGCAAACAATGATGCAACAGCACTAAATGCTTACTGCACAGTAGAACTGAATAGTGCATAGTATGTGTCAAAAATAGTGTGTATATGCAGCAATCTGAAGAGCATTGCAAACTGCACAGGGAGCAAGTGCACAACAATATTTAACTTCATAGGACGTGGACAAAAATTTTTACCAATCAGACACTGCACACCACCTCAGTACTACACAAAGTTTGGTTCTGGCTCTATTTAGCTCCTATTTCTTCACACATTTTAGTGGTTTTAAATAGGAAGAATTATACTATTTATAGTACAATATAATTTATATAAAACACACCACCACCAGGTTTTGGGTTGGTACAATTAAAAAATATTTCTGAATTGTTAAAAATGTTTTATGCCCACCAAGGCTGCATTTATTTAATCAAAAATACACTAAAATATGTGAAATAGTATTGCAATTTAAAACAGCTATATGTACTTTAATATACTTTAAAGTGCAATTTATTCCTGTGATGCAAAGTTGAATTTTCTGCAGCCATTACTACAGTCTTCAGTGTCACATGATCCTTCAAAATCATTCTAATATGCAGGTTTTCGTACTATTATCATTGTTTTTGTGGAAACCACGATAATTTTTCATGCGTCTTTGATGAATAGATAGTTCAAAATAACAAAGTTGTTCCAAACCCATATGGGTTTCTTTATTTTATAGATATTATAGAATAAGATATTTTGAAGAATGTTGGTAACAAGCATTTGCTGGTAGCCATTGACTTCCATAGTAGGGAAAAAAATACCATGGAAGTCAATGGTTACTGTCAACTGTTTGGCTACCAACATTCTTCAAAATATCATCTTTTGTCTTCAACAGAAGAAAGAAACTCAGGTTTGGAACAGCATGGGGGTGAGCAAATGACGACAGCATTTTTATTTTTGGTGAGCTATCCCTTAAGCAAAGTATACTATTATGCTATTAAGAACATTGTGCTTCTTGTAAATGTTAATGATATGGTGATGTGAGGTTCAGAAGAATGTGTGGAACCTGCATTAGTAGATCCGATTCCTGCGGTGAGCACAGAGCGTGGTGTAATCTTAGCCGCGTACTTCAGAAACTGTGACTTCCCAGTGCCTGGATCGCCCACGAGCAACAGATGAGACTCTCCTAAATAGAGCGCATACTTTGAGTCAGAGCTATTCACATCTATTCACAAGAACAACACATTTTTCAAGCACACCTCTGAACTTTGTTTCATGAAAGTCTAAATGTCAGACTGCCATTATTTGAAATGTGAACGCATACCTCTCACCTTGGTTCCAGACGCATCTATTCTCTGTACCCCACCTGCCAAAACCATAGCAACAGCCAGCTTCACGATGTACATGCCGAACACCTGAGGGCAAAGACTCATCAAGATCTCATTCCTGCCTTCAGAATGTCAAGAGAGAGAGAGAAAGAATAAGAAAGACAGATTTTATGATTCATAACCCACACTGAATCCCATGAGTTGTTTTACATTATGATTGGCTGCTAGGGTGTTCTAGGAGGTTACTATGGTGTACTGGGATGTAGCCACGGTGTTTTGGGAATTTGCTAAAATGTTCTGGGTGGCTGTTAAGGTCCTCTAAGCCAGGGGTTTTCAACCTTTTAGGACATGCGCCCCCCTCAGTTGGTCTAATTTCACTCACGCCCCCCCAACATCGCCACCCTAGATTGCCCCCTAGTGGATGGCTAAAGATTTGTTAACTCGTATTCATAAATTCTCAAGAGAACGTCTCTGAATTAACTGACAGGTTGAAGCCCCACAGGTTGAAAACCCATGCTCTAAGCAGTTGGTAGTCCATTACTAGGTGGTTCCCTATGTTTTTCCCCACTTTTTTCTAAAATCCACCATGTGAAAATCATACATTTGACTATTTAGAAAAGTAATAAAACACTTTTGCTCAAAAAGCCACATGATTTGAAGTATTATTCTCCATATAATGTTGTTCTCCGCACAAACGATACAGGATGAGTTCAATGCCAAAGTTTAATACTTGCAGTTAGGGATTTGTTCAAACCCCTAACCCAATAACCCTATGAGCAACAGTTGCCTAATAGTGATAATATGCCTCAGAAAACACCACTGTCAACAGATTACAACAATGTGTCATGCTCCTAATCAACTGAACTTCCTCTACAGGGACCAGAATTGAGTTTGGATAGCAATAAGAAAGAGAGAAATCTTTTAATTGCTGAGAAGACATGGTATTAAAATGGTATTGTTTATTTGTACTAGACTGGGATTCCCAGATTCAATATTTTAAAAGACACCAACCAGCAATGGGGTCATGTTTGTGACTGTCCCAGAAATCTTCAAACTCCTTCTGAATGTCTTCTAGCACCAGTGTTGTGGTGGATTGCTCATTATTGACCTCGATATAGTTTGCTTTCAACACAATCTCCACATCACAGCGGCAATCCAGAAACATCGGCTTCCAGCGCTGACACACCACTCCATACACTGTGATGTCATCGCCTGCGAGAACCACATGACAGCATCATACAAGGGAAAAAGACACATGATGTTGCCCTGAGGAATGTTACTATTATATCAGTAAAACACACACACATTAAAAATTGCACACGTTTTTTTAAAATATAATTAAAATAGATTTTAATATAAATCAATTCTACAAATGTTATTATTTACAATTTTATTGTTATTGCACTGAAGCACATAACTGATTAAAATTTTTTAAAGCCAGTCTTATACAATGCAGTATTAACGGTGAGCAGTATAATTGTGTGATACAGATTTCAGTCATGCACTGTCAAACTATTAAAGCCAGTAAATATATGGATAAACTACAGACTGGTCTTTATTTTCACCAGTACTCAGCATTTACCTGGTTTGCAGCGGTCCACAAGATCGTCCTCCAGGATGATGAGCATGGATCGAGGGATACTGCCAACCGACAGTTTCTGTACCTGTTGGTGAAGGTGCGCTGGTCAGGAAGTTTTTTCTCTTACATTTTTGTTGTGAATGCTTTTACATTACATTTATGTATATTATTTTACTTAAAGTTGTTTATTTGAATTTTTATTTTATTGAAATTTTATTTTATCATTACTAATATTTTATTTTAAATAATTTAAATTTTTTATTTAATATAATTCAATTGACATGTTGTCTCAGCCTTGGACATCATGCCCACAGACCGTTGGCTGAACGTATGATACATAAGGTCAAAGGCGTAGTTTTGATTTTGACATTGGAGGGACATAACAGCATTTTTGCATTTATGATAGACTTCTGACCACAGTTTTGTGTCATCTAAAGTCTTTATTTATAGCTATGGTAGTATTATGGTTAATTCAAAAAGAGAGCTTTTTATGTTCAATAGACAATAATCACACAATTTTGAGTAAAACAAACAACATTGCAGCAGCATCAGAGTGCTGAGTTGCTATAGTAACAAACATAGATATGTATACGTAGATGCCTCATTAGCGACGGTTACTATGGGTCTCTATATGTAAGCCTCAGTTTTGTGTCATCTAAAGTCTTTATTTATAGCTATGGTAGTATTATGGTTAATTCAAAAAGAGAGCTTTTTTATGTTCAATAGACAATAATCACACAATTTTGAGTAAAAGAAACAACATTGCAGCAGCATCAGAGTGCTGAGTTGCTATAGTAACAAACATAGATATGTATACGTAGATGCCTCATTAGCGACGGTTACTATGGGTCTCTATATGTAAGCCGTCTGCCATATTCGAAGGGTCAACTTGACGTCATTTACCATAACAGTAACAAGTTACCAATGTTTCAAAACTTGTAATATTGAGTTAATACATTTAAAAACACAAACCAACACATTCTCGCCTGTGAAAGGTTATTCCGATTTGGGACAAAATCCCGGCGGTTTTTACAACTATCGGCTGTGCAGGATTATGGCACCTTCGAATATTAATTGATTATTATGGTGAGTGACGTCAAGTTGACCGTTAAAAATGGCGGACGTGTCTACATGCTTGGCACCATAGATATGTATAGATTCCCCCTTCGACGGCTCCAGGCACGTAGATGCGGCCGCCATCTTGGAACGGTTAACTTGACGTCATTCATCATACTGTAGGTTCTCACAGAGCTGTTGAGCCGTTCTGTGCAGGATTGTGGCATCTTTCGAATATTCAATGAATACTATGGTGAATGACGTCAAGTTGACCGTTACAATATGGCGGACGGCTTACGTATAGCGGCCCATAGAAACAGTCGCTAATGAGGCATCTACATATATACATCTATGCTTGGCACCGTCGAATGGGGAATCTACCTATCCACCTTTTTCTTGTCGTAAAAATGGGCGCGGCCATTTGTAAATTATATGGGTCTGGCTTCCGGTCTCATCTGCGTCCACTCCGTCCAGCTATTTTTAGCTGAGCAAAACAGTTCGTTTTGCTGCTTGATATTGAAAGTTGGTGTGTCTTATCATATTTTAATGTATTATCTTAATTATGAACACACTGGTTTGTAGTGCAAACAGTTTTACCATTTACTGCACGTTGTTATTCTCCTCGTTATTTACCTATAGCGGCTAATGAACCGGAAGTCTCACCCATAGGCTTACTTCCGCGTTGAAGAAAAAGGTGGATACATATCTATGGTAACAAACCCAGGACCCTACTGTTGCAATAGTAACAAACACAACTTCTGACAAACACACACATCTGATTGACAGCTAAACCCCACACTCTGATTTCAGAGTTGTTTTTTAATTTATGGATATTTCAGCCAACAGTTTGCTTTGTACTTTCGGTTTAACAGCATACAGCTAAAGAGGGTAAACTTTATCATTCTACTGAACTGTGCATGTATGTTTTAAACACTTAGGCTACCTTACGTTCTTACTCCGCCCATGTATTAAATGTATGTTCTTGAAAGTGCAGTTTTCTAGCGTATTTACTTTAACTTCTCAGGCAATATCAATGGTATGACCTATTTCAGATGCGGCCGAAATTACAACATTGATTATACATACATTTAATTATTTGATCAAAATTATTGCAAGGGACAATTTAGTAGGCGCTGGATACTGTCCCTAGTGTACCTACTACATTCTACGCCCTTGCATAAGGCACACGAAATGAAAAACACTTTGTGAATTTCAAAGTCGTCATCTGCCAAACCCCCTCTTGGAAAAAGAAAGCTGAACTGAACTATTTCTTTAGCACCAGGTTGCCTGTCTGTGAATAAACAACATCATCTCACCTGCTCTTGGATTTTGATCTCCTGGTAGTCCTTGCAGGCGCCCGGAGGGGCGTCACTTCCTGACAGGCAGGTGAATTTGAAAGAATTACATCCATCCTCATTGGGGCAGCTGGTGGGTGGAGTGAAGGTGTAAAACTGCTCAAAAGAAGCCTGCACGGAGAACACGTGCCTGCATTTATTGCACATGTAGTCTCTCTCATACTCCAGCACTTTGGTGACACTGGTGCGGATGACCGTGCCCGTGACGGACAGGAAGTGGCCAACATCTCTAGCTTTAGGAATGTGATCTCTGGTCAGCTCGGGACACATAGGTAAACCTGCAAATGTGTAGTAAGGGGAAAAAGCCATATACTGGATTGGAACAACATGAGGGAAAGCAAACATCGACAATTTTTGGGTGAACTACTCTTGAAGGAATAAGCATGTATTATATTAAACACTAGGTGTCAGTGTCATTCCACCACAGACTTCTTGGACACTGTTTTGGGAAGTTATGGTCTCCTACTGCTAGATGGCACTGCATTTTCATTCATGAAAAGTTCAAAAGCAGTTACAGTCTCTTGCACTTTCTTGCATAATAATTTAAATCGGAGGCACATTCAATATTTGAATATGACCTGCCCTGTCATGGTTGCATCATAGAAAAACATAAAAGAAAGAAGAACCAAAAATGTCAAAGCTACTTAGGCAATAAAACTGCCCTCAGTTTTTCTTTCCCCTCCAACCATAGACACAGACTGCAGTGGCTGCAGAGAAAATGGGTTTCAGTAAAGTGTGTTCATTCGAATGAGTCACATCTGCATGGCTACAGATGAAGAGCGTGTAATTACAGGAGACGGCAATCATCTCCTGCAGAACATGAGAGAAAAGCATTTGGCTTCACCACAATGCAATACGATCCATCCCACATACCTCAGGGATCAAACACAAGCCTCCCCTCTCAGCCTACACATCATCTAAAACAATCTTCATACTCTTCCTCTCTACGTCAGTCTGCTGTTTTTAGATAAGCAGATTAGCAACGGACGAAACACTGTATATTCATGATCATGATTTTGATTAAAAGCACCTTTGTGAAAACTGCACTGATTTTAAGGATGTTGACCACTGTTTCCCAAACAGATTGTGTCATTAGACAAGAACACAATGTTGTTGTTTTTTAAAAGCACAAAACAAAATCTCTTAAAATCCTTTACAAAATTCTTGAGAGAACTATTTCCATAGTTAGAAACAGGTATTTTTAAATGGAACAGTCTCTCTGATTTAAACATCTGCAGCACAAACAGTATTCGAGTTTGTACTCGTATAATCACTGAAAAATGTACACAAAAATGTTCCACTTTTCATGCATTACAATTTTTCTTTATATGCGAGTAAAATAATGCTGGTAACACTTTACAATAAGGTTACATTTTTTAATATTAGTTAATTATATTAGTAAACGTGAACTAGCAATGAAAAAACTTCTAATCCATTTAGTAATCTTAGTTATCTTTTAATTTTAATAATGCGTTAGTATATTTTGGAATTAACATTGTGTCTGTTAATATTACTTAATGGGCCTGAGCTGCTGGCATGAACTAACAGTGATCATTTGTATTTTTATTAACTAACGTTAACAAAGATTTAAAAATACTGTAACAAATGTATTGCTCATTGTTAAGTAATATTAGTTAATACATGAACTAACATTAACTAATGGGACATTATTGTAAAGTGTTACCATAATATTTTACCTACATGTAAAAAATTGAAATAAAAAATAAATAACGTTTACATTTTTATTATTATTTTTTTAAGCAGGGATGCGTCAAATTGATCAAAAATGACAGCAAAGACCCTTACATTTTTACAAAAAATAAATTAATGTATTAAAAAATTGTGTTATTTTGAACTTTCATCAAAAATATGTATCATGGTTTTAACAAAAATATTAAGCAGCAAAATTGTTTTCAACATTGTCATCACAGGAATAAATTAATTTTAATATTAAAATTAAATGTATAATATTAAAATAATAACATTATTCATATTTTAATAATATTTCCCAATGTTACCATTTTTACTGAATTTTTGACCATAAGAAACTACTTTTAAAAGCATTTAAAAAAAATTAGACCCCAAACCTTTTAACAGTAGTGTATGTGGGTAAATATTGCTGTTTTCTATGCACTTATTTTAGTGGATATAAATGAACAGAGAGGAAAACATGCCTCAATGATTTATGTAGTATTTAACATATATATTTTGAATCTACTTGCCAACAATTATTCAGTTGAAATGCTCCTTTGATTGAAAAAAAAATAAAAAAAACAGCAAATACATAAATACTGACATATAGAATATAAAAGGCTGAAAGATAGCAATATATTAGCTCTATCACCCAGCCTGACCTTTACTGAGTGTCTTTCTTTATAATACAGGCACGTCACACCTCTTCAGGAAGACAACAGACGATTTTACCCACCAGGTTTGCTGAGCGAGACCACCTGGATACACAATATTACTCACTAATGACCTTCACCAAAGCATGAAAGCATCCAGACACATGACGTGCTTGTTCTTCGTGATACGGCCAACGGTCTGTGAGCTTTTTATGGCTGTGTGTCCTATTTTCAGACCCCTTTCATATTCACAGCACGCTGGATCTATGAGTGGAGTCTGCACTCAGGCTATTTATATCTCTCCTTTGTCCACAAATGGGATAAAACATCCAGGGAACAGGAAAGGTCAGTCAGCTGATTATTGCTTACACACTCCCTACAGCAGTCGGAGTCTTGGCTACATCCATCTAGAAATGGATCACATTTACATGAGTGGTGCTCCTCGGCAAGACAAAAGTCAACAACATGATGCCTGATATAGCAATGTGATTGCTAAGGTGTTTCGAACAGTTTTTCATGCATTGCTATACATTGTTTTTTTGCATGTTTGTCACACTTTAATGTTTGCTGTAACAGACTCATTGCAAGTTATCGCAAACGCTTGATTGCAGTTGTTGCTGCTAAGGGTGGCCCAACCAGTTATTAGGTTTAGGGGGCAAACACTTTTTCACACAGGGCCATGTAGTTTTGGATTTTGTTTTCCCTTAATAATAAAAACCTTCATTTAAAAACTGCATGTTGTGTTCACTTGTGTTATCTTTTACTAATATTTAAATTTGTTTGATGATCTGAAACATTAAAGTGTGACAAACATGCAAAAAAATAAGAAATCAGGAAGGGGTCCAGCACTTTTTCACACCACTGTGTGTATATATATATATATATATATACACACAAAAAACTAAATTATGACAAATGTTATTTTAAAAATTATAGTTTTTACTAATATTTTAAAATAGCATTTATTGTCATTTTTGTTGAATTTTTAGTGCCGTTTTCATTTTTATTATTGCGGTCATTTTTCATATATTAGTATTTTGTTTTAATTTATTTTTATTTCAGTTTTACTTATTTATGTTCATTTTAGCAATTTTAGGGTTTAGTAATGTTATTGTGGAACTTGTTGACTTTTGATGAGTTTGAGCGTGTGATGCGCACTGTGAAAAAGTGTGTTGGAAACACAAATTGAGGACCAATCTGCACCTTATTGATCCCCCGTGGCGTTAATATACTGCATCTGTGCCAGTGCGGGATGTAATAAAACTGCAGCTCGTGAATAAACTTGTATTTTTTTTTTATCCATTTTATAATTTTTGGTCATACAGTGAAGGCATAATTCGAAAAGTGTTAGCAGTTTGAAAATTCAAGAATAATAGCAAAGTTAATAAGAATTCTTTCTAAATGCAGCACTGTTCTTATTTTGCTCTGCATAACCTGAACGAAATTTTTTTTATTTTTTTTTGCTAAGAACGAACCGAAATGAAAGCATTTAGCTTTTAATCCGTGTATTTAACAGCCTGGGAGACCTTCCCAAGGCAGTACCTTGCCTCAGCGACTAAAATCAGGGCACCCACTACGGAGACGGCACCAGAGGTGAGGGGGCACAGTGACCGAGGTGGCCGGGCCAGGCCCCCCCGTGGCGCCGACGCTGAATGGGGATGATTGTACTGAGAATAACTTTCATCTTTTCTTCAACTGAATACTGTTTCCGTGCTGTTTTGATGTATTTTAAAGAGTTGGCAGTCAAAATTAAAACTGCTGGATGAAAGATATTCTTCATTCTTTATGACAAACAAGATAATGTGAATTACAGAATGTACAACGTTTTAAACCAACGTTTTAATCAATTTCTCCAAATGATTTGAAGATGGTGTAATTTCTGCACCACTACTTAAATCGAAAAAATTATTTCCCAACAGGTTGTTCAGAAAGTTGCACAAACATACAGAAAACGGTATAAAATCCTGGTTGTTGAGCCCTGATACAGGTGTCATTGTAAAAGAGTGGATGTTCTTATACTTGCTTACCTGATATACGAACATGCAGATTGTGTTTGAGTTTGAAACGCTCCTGCGGTGAGGAAGACGCCTGAGATATGGTCTGGGCCACTCTGTGCAGGGCATTGTCAAATATAGGCAGCACCTGGCTGGGGAAAGCATTGAAACACTCTGTATATATATACACATATATATATATATATATATATATATATATATATATATATATATATATATATATATATATATGCACACACATACACTTACCTCTCATCTCCAATTATCAATTTGTCACTGTGGAGGTTATTGTAAAGAAAAAAGTCAAATGACAATAAAAGTGTTTATTTTTCCTTGTTTCAGAGCAATATGTGTTGATGTTTATGAAAATACAGGCATTTTAAATCATATGTTCTTTGCTTTTGGTTCCTTGAATGGTAAAAGTTCACTCACATAACAGACACACTTCATTAAATGTCACAATAATTATTTATTCTTACGCATACACCAGTAATATAAATATAAAATATGCATTTATTTTAAAATTAGTGAGACATCATTATATCTGTGTTGAGACATCCATACAAACAGTTTAATCCTACCAAAATTGATAATGCAGCTGTAACAAAGTCATTACGGTGGCATTCTAAAATTAGATACAGAGGAGACAATACTGTTGTTGTTGTTTTTTCGCTTTTAACAAATAGTAATTAGCAGCATATGCACCACTCTATAGAAACTGCGGTAAATGAAATGTCAAACATACCTATCATCACTGTATAAACAAGAAACCCATTCTTGGCAACAAAAAAAAAACAAATGAAAGGATGTTTTGTTAAATAATATATAATTTTTTTGTCTTTTTTTGTTTGATTTGGTCGACATGCTCTTTAATTGCAAAAGTCAGAAGGAGAAGTACTGAGCGAACCATTCTTGTCTCTGGGGGTCTGGAGAGGTGACGGGTGATTCTTCTCCTTCAGGAGGGCTGAGGAAAAAAACAAACAGAAAGAGAGCGACAGAGATAGAGGGAAAAAAACAGAAAAAAAGACAGTAAGAGACATGGAGAGAATTACAAAACCACTGTTAACTGTAGTCTGGGCTAATCTACAGCTTTTCTCAGTACTGAAAATTTCAAAGCGTAGCAAACCAGTTGATTGTCCTGTTCATCTGTGTTTATTTTATTTTACTTTATTTTGTGTATGTGTGTATATGTGTGTGTGTACTGGTATGGTTTATGAGGACACAAACGTGTATAATGACATGGGTACTACAATGTAAACATGGTTTATGAGGACACTTCCTGTGTCCCCGTAAAAAAAAGGCTTAAAAAACATACAAAACGGTGTTTTATGAAATTCAAAATTTGCCAGTAGTTTTCTGTGAGGGGTAGGTTTAGGTGTAGGGTTGGTGTAAGGCAATAAAAAACACAGTTTGTACAGTATAAAAACCATTACGCCTATGGAGAGTCCTCGTAAACCACAAATGCAAGTGTGTGTGTGTGTGTGTGTACTTTTTAGTGTTTTTTTAATGAGATCCCAGGAACAGAGTGATATCAATAGCCCATTACACTCGCAAAAAGGTACAATGGTACGTGTCATGTAAATACCATAGTTATAAATATGGTACAAATGATCATAGTATCAACATAAAAAAAAATGACATTTATGTTATTTGTTAAAGAAACAAATGAGTTTATCTCCTCAGACTGTTCAAATTAACACTTTTTAAATGAACACTTATTCAGCAATTAAATTGATAAAAAATGACAGTAAAGACATTTATAATGTTACAAAAGATTTCTATTTTGAATAAATGCTGTTTTTTGAACGTCTTAATTACACTGTAATATATATTACATAGAAAACAGGTAGTTATCATATCATTTTAAATGCAATTTAAACTATATTACCGTTTTATCATATTTTACTAAATAAATACATCTGTATATGTATATGAAGATAGAACCTCCAGCTCTTTCCAAGGTCTTCTAGTACCAGAACCCACTTTCAATCCTGATTAATTTAGCCTGCAGGTCAACGTTTATAGAAACACTTTTTATTTGTCCCTCTCTACTGCAGAACATTTCATTGTTTATTCTGAGGAAAGAGCTTTTATAAGCTGCAAGTCAAGGTTTTTTCAGCTAGCTCAGCTGTGTGGTTGAAATGCTGACTGACTGACTGATTAAAGACATTTATAATGTTACAAAAGATTTCTATTTTGAATAAATGCTGTTTTTTGAACGTCTTAATTACACTGTAATATATATTACATAGAAAACAGGTAGTTATCATATCATTTTAAATGCAATTTAAACTATATTACCGTTTTATCATATTTTACTAAATAAATACATCTGTATATGTATATGAAGATAGAACCTCCAGCTCTTTCCAAGGTCTTCTAGTACCAGAACCCACTTTCAATCCTGATTAATTTAGCCTGCAGGTCAACGTTTATAGAAACACTTTTTATTTGTCCCTCTCTACTGCAGAACATTTCATTGTTTATTCCGAGGAAAGAGCTTTTATAAGCTGCAAGTCAAGGTTTTTTCAGCTAGCTCAGCTGTGTGGTTGAAATGCTGACTGACTGACTGATGTCTGGGCTACCACTGACTCTGAACGTTTGCAGCACGATGACGGCTGGCTGATGTCTCCTTCCTGCTTCTTAAAGGGATAGTTCACCCAAAAATGAAAATGTGATGTTTATCTGCTTACCCCCAGGGCATCCGATATGTAGGTGACTTTGTTTCTTCAGTAGAACACAAACAAAGATTTTTAACTCAAACTGTTGCATTCTGTCAGTCATATAATGGAAGTGAATAGGAATCACGGCTTTGAGAGTCAAAAAAACATACACAAACAAAACCAAATTAAACCCTGCGGCTTGTGACGATACATTGATGTGTAAAGACACGAAACGATCGGTCTGTGCAAGAAACTGAACAGTATCTATATCGTTTTTTACCTCTGATTCACCGCAATATCCGAACTGTCCTGAGCGCGTTCTCAACAGCCAGCGCGTGACGTGTCTTCTTCTTCTTCTTGCTTTACGGCGGATCGCAGACTTATAAGTGCATTACCACCACCTATCTCTCATATGGACCATTGACACTCCTAACTGAGATTGTAGATAGAGTGTCAATGTCCATTTGCACAGACTGATCGTTTCGTGTCTTTACACCATCAATGTATCGTCACGAGCCGCAGGGTTTAATTTGGTTTTGTTTGTGTATGTTTTTTTTGACTCTCAAAGCCGTGATTCCCATTCACTTCCATTATGTGACTGATAGACTGCAACGGTTTGAGTTAAAAATCTTCATTTGTGTTCTACTGAAGAAACAAAGTCACCTACATCTTGGATGCCCTGGGGGTAAGCAGATAAACATCACATTTTCATTTTTGGGTGAACTATCCCTTTAAGAAGAGTTTAACGTCTGGAAGTCTGAAGAGTCTGAGTTAGAGAAAAGAAGGAAAGAGAGATCGATCCATCCATCCATCCATCTTCAAATTTATCAAACAAGAACATTCAAACTTTAAAGTCACAGTCACATGGATTTCTTTGAACTTCAATTCATTTTAATCTCCTTGCATTCAAATTAGAATTTGTTCAAACAATTCAAATTCAGGAAGTAAATTGGAATCAAAAAGATCAAAACCTGTAGCCCCTGCCTTCTGGAAACCACTTAAAGCCAGCTAATCAGACTGTAGCTTGATGTTTTGAGATGTTGATGTGCATAATACACTCTCAGAAAAAGGTATAAAAGCTGTCACTGGGGTGGTACCCATTAAAAAGTAACTAATATGTACCATTTAAGTACTAATATGCACCCTTTAGGGGTAAATAAGATACAGAGGTGTACCTTTTTAAAAGGGTACTGCCCCAGTGACAACTTTTGTACCATTTATTTTTGAGAATGTATTAGGGCTGCACGATTATGACAAAAATCATAATTGTCGATTATTCCCTTGAAATTGTAATTACAATTAATTACAATTTATTTTAAATGATGTTTATTCCATTGTTTGAAGCAACTGCATGCCATATTTTTATATAAAAATAAACAAGCTGAAAACACTCAAACTGAATTTTTTTTTTTTGCTTTTCTATAGTATTAAACCTCAAATGTTAACTATACATTGAATTGGTTTCTTCTTTAAATAACAGAATAAAGTAAAAATATGCATGGTATTATAAAGTTATACTACAACTAAAATGTAGTAAAACAATGGAAAAACCCTTAAGATAACCTGTAAAAAGAAAAAAACACATCTTAAGCACACAGAATAACATAAGTGGACTTTGAACAATTAATTGCCGCTTTGAACGATTACATAATTGTGGCATCCGTAATTGTAATCGCGATTAGAAATTCTATTAATTGTGCAGCCCTAGAATGTATCTGACGTTATGCGACATGCCATTTAATTCAGAAACTATGGACTGATAAATATGTAATTTATTACACTAATGCGAAAGTAGTTTGAAAAGTGTGAGTCATGCCACCAGACATGGCAATTAAAATCCATCAACAGACACAAATTCAGTGTTTGAAACAGCTGCAAACAGGTCTTTTGACTTATTTAGAGGCAAATTGGCATCTATGCAAAAATACTGTGAATTATGCAATTTTTAATGCATTCTGATGGCTGTTCACACAGCATTTTTGCTCTATTTTCAATCATTGGTTTATGTAAACATGCTAGACGGATGTGTTTGATCATCATGACACATCTAGCTTATTCTCACACCTTGAATTGAATTTTTAAAAACCCAATAGAAACCACTAATTAAATTAAAGGAAATTTGTACAAGTCATATAAAAAGGATTGTCCATTTAAAAAAATAAATAAAATAATAATAACCTAATTCTCGTTTTAGACAGCATCTGGCTGGGAATTTTTTTTTTTCTATTTTCTCAGACAGTATATTTTAATGTGAATATCTGTTTAAAGTGAATTTTGTTAACATTTAGGAGTACATTTGCATATAAATTGCCTGAAAGCAAACACATGTCGACTACAAGCCACAAACTTCAGGTGCCAAATTACAAATAGCACTTTTAAAAATCATTGGTTCATGTGAACGTGCTAGATGGACTTCTTTGACCACTGTGATGCATCTAGCTGTTAAAAAAAAAAAAAACTCAAACACTGAAATTGGAGTTGACATTTATATTAAACAGGACTTTGGGTACGTTTGAAATAATAACCTAATTCTCATTCTTTCAGCATTTGACCAGACATAAATGTGTAAAAAAAAAAAAAAATATATATAAATATTTCCAGACTGTATTTTAAATGTGTATATCTACTAAAAGTGAATTCTGTCCATTTTTAGGAGTACATTAGCATATAGATGGCCTCGAAGCAAACACATATTGACTAAAAGCCACAAAACTAATAGCAAATAGCACTTTTTAAAAAAATCATTAGTTTATGTATGGCCATTGTGATGCATCTAGCTGTTTTTTTTTTTTTTAAAGATTAAATTGCTGTTAACATATTTCCTATAAAAACAGGACTTTTGGTAGATCAAAAAGTCAATTTTTCATAAAACATTTTAAATAATATCCTAATTGTTCTTCTAGAGAGCATTTGACTAGACGTAAATGTGTAATCAGCATTTTTGAAAAAATCTTTATTATTATTTTTTTTTTCATTTTCCCAAATTACAAATAGCACTTTTAAAAATGTATTTTGAGCTCAAGTGCAAGAACACTGTGTGAAGGGCCTCTAAAACATAATTCTTTTAAAATGACAACAGATTTTTGAATATAAGAAAAGACCCCACTCGTATATTAAAAAGTGACTCTAGTTCAGTTGCTAAGTGGACCAAATGTCACCCTGACATGAACTGAACAGGATAGACTGTGTGTGAGAGCACTTGCACCATTTTTACATTCACACCAGCATGCAAGGAAACAAGCACAATGGTGCTTCAGACGAGATGATACTTCCTGGGTCAAGAGCAGCTGTAACAGTGACAGCAAAGCATGCATGATACGGTCACCTCTCAAAACATGCCAACTGCAAAAGCAGAGCCATAGGCAAAGGTTTATTGTTGAAAAAGAGTGCAAATATTGTATTTAAAGAGTATATGAAGCCTGATACAGTGTAACTTACATGTTCACACAGATGCAAAACCGTATATTATGGAAAATGAATATTTTTTTCCAAATATAAAATATTGCAAAATTAAAATATTCATTCTCTCTGATGCAGTGTGGTCTTCAAAGACAATAAAAAGACATTACGTAACAGATGAGTCATATAACTTCCATAACGAACAGAAAACACAACACAGAGACAGACGCCAACTCCCAGCATGCACTGTGACAGTGGGGACACATGCTCCCATTTGCATTCCAATGCCATTTCCAAAGCTCATGAATGGGACTTCAGAAAATAACATTAAGCATACATGTACATCAGTGTTAGGAAAAAGCTCAAGTATCCCTTTTATTTTGCCTGCGTTCAGAATGGAATGCTAGCTTCTTGCATACTGTGTACACAGTATATTACTTACTATTGTTGGAAAACAGAATGAAAGAGGATGCAATATGCAATGAGAATGATTCAGAAAATAGTATGCTACATTGTTAGCATGACTGCATTAAGCTGCATGTTTAATTAAACAAGCAGTATGCAGTAAGCAACTCCGAAATGAATAAAAACTTTTTTGATATAATTACATAATTTGGTACAGTGTTGTTCTTGACTAACACTAAATATAACTAAAACTAATAAAAATTGCGTTAGTTAAAATAAGGCTTAAATAAAATAAAATATTACATTAGAAATTAAATTATTAGAAATAAAAAATAAAACAATAAATGTCACTTTTGCAACTAACTGTAATAAGTTAAAGCTGAAGTACTAAAATCACTCAAACTAAATCTGAAATAAAATCAATTAAAGCTAAATAGAAATATATGAAAAATATATATATAAAAAATTAAATAATTCAAAATATTATTAAATGCTATATTAGTATATAAATAAAATGATCAAAATAAAAAATTATAAAATAACATTTAGTGTAAAATGCCATAAAATTATTGAAATTATTAAAAAGAAGAAAAAAAAGAGATGCTCATTCATCATGGAAATTAAAAGGTTAAACCAAGAGCATTGCATGATGGGATACAGAACCCAGCATAATATGCTCTGTTGTATACTGCACATTTAGGAAAATATAGTATTCCATGCATACTAAATATTTTTAGCATGTGTAGTATGGTAGTATTCCATTCCGAGCAAGGGTATCAATTACCAAAATAAAATAAAAAGTCAATGTGAATGACTTTTTGCTCACCAGCTTAAATTCTCCCATGTCTCACCCCAAAAAGCAGCACACCCTTCAAATAGCACCAATCCAAATAAGAATTGTAACATGGACCAAGTCTGAGATCAGGGCGACGCACTTCTTATTCAAGTTAATTACTTGTTTCAGAGGAGATCGGAGCCGTAATTCCTGCTTTCCCGCTCTCTGTTAGGCAGAGAGGAGCCTGGGAGATGCAAACACAAAGCAAACCATCAGAAGTTTCTGTGGGCATTTCCTTGGCACATAAAAGGGATACAACAGCTGCCTCTAGAAAAGTGGGCGGCTGGTTTTCAGTGTGCTGGTGTGTTCGTCTGCTGGCCTGTGGTGCAGAGAGCGAGGCGTCTGCCGTGATGAGGTGCGCCTCACCTCGTCAATTTCTTGGGTTCGGTGAGAGGGGTTGGTGGGGGCAGGGGTTTGCTCGTGTTAGGCTCCAGCTGGTGAATGGGGGAGTTGGGGATGGGCTCGAGGCGGTTGGGCTGGGGCTGGCCGCTCCCTGTCCCGGAAGCCTCCACATTGGCCCTAAGATTGGCCGAGCTGCTGAATCGGGTGGCTGATTTGTCGTTCTTTCGCTTTTGCTACATAGGATGACAAGAAAAGCAAACAAAAAAAGGAAGTTGGGAGAGCTTGATGCTCCATTTTTAAGAGGTTCTCCCAATGATTGCTTCCTAACAAACGCCCACCCTGACAGTCAAGCTCGCAACACTCAGCAGAGGAAGCATCTCAGCCAATCAAATCAAAATGAGTCGAATAGAGATGTGTCAGAGGAAGAGGCTGTTGAAAATTTCAGACTGAAAGAAGAATGGCTTGGAAAGCAAAGAAGAACTGGATGTCTAAACAGGAAGAGAACGCAGAGTAACGAGACACACTGACAATCACACGTGAACACACACACACATACAGTATATGCACATGTAATCACCGACACTTGGAAGTTATAGAACATAGATGAGGGCAACAGTGAAATATCTGGTCAAACAGAATGACATTGTTTAGACTGGGTCAGGAACTGCTGTGACGTATGGAACAAACATAATTTTCTCTTAAGCTCTGGAAAAAGAAAAAGTTAAAGGGATGGTTCACTCAAAAATGAAAACTCGGTCATCATTTACTCACCCTTGCGTTGTTTCAAACCTGTATGACTTTGAATTATGTACTGGCTTTTTTCTATGCAACTGCAAGACTTTTAAGCTTCCAAATGGGCACAAACGGACTATAAAAGAATCCTAAAAGTAGTCTTCTGAGCTCATACGATAGCTTTAAAGATCAGATGAACAGAAGTTATTTGGTAACATTGTTCCTGAATCAGAACGATTCAAAAGTGAATCATTCACATTCACTGACTGACTAAAAATATCCAAAATGAAATCTAAATTGTAAAAAAAACTGAAATAAACTATAAATATATTTAACTTAAACTTAAATGTTGCCTTGGCAAATAAATAAAATAAATACATTTAAGTTAAGTTCTTATTTAAGCACAACAATTCTAAAACTGAAACAAAGCTAAATGGAAATATTTGTAAAAAATTATAAAAAAGACAAAAAAAATACTAAGACAAACTAAAATTGAAATTAAAACTGCAAATATAAAATTAAACACTAATTCAAAATATTAAAATACTAATAAATACTTCAGTATATTCAATTATTTTAGTATAAAATAATTAATAAAATATTTTTAGCATTGGTGATCTGGCAGTATTACATGCCAGGCTAAAAAATAAAATGAAAAGAACATTTCATTTACAAATAAGAATAAGAAAATATATCATACGGCTTCAAAAGAATTGAAATATAGTTCACAAGTCACATGGGATACTTTTCTGATACTTTAATATGGATTTGCTTTTTTTAAGCTTGAAATCTTCAGTCCCCATTCATTACAACTGCCTGAAAGAAACCATCCAGTACAATATAATCATTTCTTCTGCTAGCATTGCATGCTTGGAATGACATGAGGGTGAGAAAATGATGTCAGAATATTCATTTTTGGGAGAACAATCCTTTTAATAATGTGTGTGTGTATGTGTGTATGTGTTTGTGTTTGTGTGTGTGTGTGTGTGTGTGTGTGTGTAAGAGCTCCAGCAGGCATGTCAGTTGTATTGCCTTTGATTACACACTCCATTCTAACCAGGCACAACACATCTGCTAAAGTCATTTTCATAGTAATCAGAGCATATATGATGTTTAATATACAGCTGAAAAACAGGATTTTGATCCACTGAGATTTCACTGTGGAACCAAACAACCGCCACCATATCTGTTGCAGCAGGTTGGGAACCAATTAGCAATGTACACAAGTAATTAATCACTTTTTGCTTTTTTGTGTCATGCCTGGCTAGAATACAGTGTAAGAAATGACATTTAAGATGAACTATCAAGCACCATTCACTGCTATCATTTCCAAAACTTAGTGAGCTGCCTCAGTGTCTACTGTTTATATATTTGAAACAATGTTAAGGGGATGTATATACACATATAAACATGCATTTTATTCAATTTCTTTGTGCTCTGCAAAGCTATTTGAAAAGAGTGTATGCCATGCGAACAGCCAGCATCCAAACTAAAATGGAGCCTAATCAGATCACTAGGTTTTGGACCAGCAACTACGTCTTAAACTAACCAACTACCAGCTCCACACACAAGGACATAGTAGAGTACAAAGAAGAACTCTTACCTTAACAAGAGGGTTAATGACACCAACATTTGGGTTTGTGTTGAATATTTTGTTGAAGTTGGTCTCTCTGTTGACAAGCTCCAGCTGGTAAAACTTTTTGTCATCCTGGAAGGAAAAATAGATTCTCTCATGATACTCATGGACATTATAACTCCACTGATATAAGAGTCTCCAGAACATGTGACTAAACACAAACATCTGCTACTAAGTGTTCTGCCAGCTTAAATATATGAATAAAAACCAATTGTAAGCTTCTATTAAAAATACTATTTCATGCGATGATACAAATGGTCAAATTGTTTAATATATTTTTTGTATGTGCATTATACATGTCCATACATTACGAAATTCTATTTTAATTCGAAAATATATATTTTTTATAAAATCACAAAAATAGCCATGATAAAATGTGAATTTGTTTTCCCATTAAAAACATACATTTTAATTAAATGGTGTTCTCTGGTGGTCTATTTGATATTCAAAGTTTCTTTATATTATCTTCTTTACATACATCAAATATCACATATCAATGGAAGCCTGTTTCATCATTAAATAAATAATAAAAGGTAATTCAGATTTTTTATCTAACAATTTGAACTTTTTTGAGAAAAAATGTCATGACTGCGAGATATAAACTACTTATTACTTTCTCGCAATAATGAGTTTACATCTCACAATTCTGAACTTCTATCTTGCAATTTTGTTTACGCCATGAAATGAAAAATTTAAAATGTAATTGTGACATTTTATCTCACAACATTGACTTTTGGTTTCTCAATTGCAAATTTATTTCTCACAATTTGGACCTTTTTTCTCAGAAGTGCTAGATTATATGTCCCAATTCTGACTTTTTTTTTCAGAAATGCAAGTTTATTTCTTGAAATTCTTTTGATTTTTTTTTTTTTTTTAATTTTTGCCTTTTTTTTTATTCTGATAGGACAGTAGCTGGACAGGAAGTGAAGCGGGAGAGAGAGGGGGACATGATCGGGAAAGGTCTGCGAGCCGGGACTCGAACTCGGGACATCCGAAGCTACAACAGTTTTATAATCTTTAATATCAAACCATATCTATGTTATTTTCATTTCAGCTTTGGTTCAGTTCAGCTAATTAACGGAACTGCATTCAACTTCATTCGTAATCATTTGTATGTATCACTGAATTTAAATGGTTTTAATTTCAATGCTTCAGGTGAATTTTCTGTCGAAAAACCAGCACAGCTGGTGTAATTTTAGCAGGTGTTAGTGTAATTTTATTGCAGTCCAAATTGGAAAGATACAAGAAACATAGATGCCAAACATTTAACGCATTTTAGTTTGCTATTTTTATTAACAAAGAAAGTATTTTTCGTAAACATCCATTGTTTTAAGGAGTGAATTTCATAGAAAAAGCGTCTGTCGCTGTCTAGAGCAGGATTAAGCTGGTCTTTTCAGCAGGGCTGTCTGCTCTGAAATAGATCTCTCCCTCCAGTCTTGCGAGGCTCTGCTAATCTCAGCAGGACAGAGCACCCGTGGGACACCTCGTCTTGTATAACAAGATTCACAGCTGAGAAATTTGACAATAAACCTCATATATTGTGAATGAGGATGTCACACTTCTTAAACGTGCTCTTACCACCAGTTTCTTGACTAAAGATTCTCTCTCGGTCACCATATCCTTCAGTTCGGCTATTGTCTGCAGATCTTCAGGCCTGCTCTCTCTGTTCCGGAATTTTTCTTCTGTTCCCTCCAACCTGAGGAGCAAAGACGTATGATTTAGGATGACATTTTCTCTACAACCTTTAAATCAGTTGTTCTCAATGTCTATATGGTTAGTTGCATGCTATTATGTTTTCCCCAGTCAAAGATGGTGGATGAGGTGAAAGAAATTTTGAATATAAATGAACTTATATATCAACTAGTTGATGAAAATGACCAATAATTGACTGTTTTACACAGTTTTTTGTTTTCATTTTCATTAAAGCATTGTTGCTTTAGCTTAGCAACATGCTACACTCTAAAAAATGCTGGGTTAAAAAGGGACAAACCCAGCTATTGGGTTGTTTTGACCCAGCGGTTTGGATGTTTTGAACCCAACCGCTGGGTCAAAACAACCCAATAGCTGGGTTTGTCCCTTTTTAACCCAGCATTTTTTAGAGTGCAATGATATAATTTATGAAATCAATTGAAATAGCATGCAAAGAACTATTTGTGTAGGTAGTGAAGTTGTTGCTGACTATGCAGAACACTTCAAATCGTGCACTAAAGAGTTTCCATGACGATTAGGATGCTGTCTAGGCAGCAAGTCAAGTCACATGGTTTAGCTATCAACCCTCTCGCTACTGTGTTTACAATCAGTTTGTCATCTGTTTGGGCTTGTGACTCATTACTAAGAGTGAAATTGGACTATTCTGACACATTAGCTCAAAACTGATGCCTTTGTGCTTTGAAAGCAGAATTAATGAAACACCATTGATCATATCAGTGTAATGATATTGGCATCTGCCTTTCATTTTCTCACATTGTATTAGTGTGATAGTTAAAATCATCAGCAGATTTGAATAGCCGTCACTCAATCTTTCTTTCATCTACAGAAATTCTTTGATGATCAGTGTTGTCGAGGATCAATATCTCCGCCGTTTCTGCTTTTTTGAAGGGATGTTTCAAAATGTGGGATGAATCTTTAACGAGCATGCAATGTGACGCTTCCCCAGAGGTATACAGTGTTAAGATTGATGGCTGTTTTCTTATAATAACCTTCCCTAAGGTCTTCACAACTGCTTGTAGTAATAATAAAACTGAGGCTGTTTTCATGTTTTAAACTGCTGCAAACAGAGGAAAACACTGCAGTTTTAACTACTAAGGGCAAGTTGATCTATTCAGACTAAATACAGAATTCTATCTATCTATCTATCTATCTATCTATCTATCTATCTATCTATCTATCTATCTATCTATCTATCTATCTATCTATCTAACTAACTAACTAACTAACTTCCATCCTCCTATATCTATCTATCTATCTATCTATCTATCTATCTATCTATCTATCTATCTATCTATCTATCTATCTATCTATCTATCTATCTATCTATCTATCTATCTATCGATAATTATCATAGATAATTATTAGCTGACCTCACGTTAAAAGCTAAAACTATGAATACGAAATGTGACCCCTGTAAACAGGCTCATAATAGCTGCTCACTGAACGGGCCTTTCTGAGTAAATAACATTGTTCTCATCAAGCCTATTTATCCATTTAAAGTGACAGCAGCAAAACAGCAACAAAAAAAAAAAAAAGCGCCTGCAGAGTGCACTCGAGCGGTTACAGTAGAGCAGCCCATGCTCCACACACACGTAGGTGGTTGTTTATAGTACTTGTGATGACAAAGAGTAGAGTTCTGGTCATCATCATTATTATTTGAATATTTATCTGTTTGCTATTCTATTTATATATCTAAATATTATTGTCCATTTAAAGTGACAGCAGCAAAACAGCAACAAAAAAAAAAAAAAAAGTGCCTGCAGAGTGCACTCGAGCGGTTACAGTAGAGCAGCCCATGCTCCACACACACAAGGATAACTGAGGATCACCGAACACATGAAATATTCATGAGACTTAAACAGGCTGAAATTTAAAACTGGTTGGAGGACTCGGTTTAGGGAAACTCGGCTGTCATAATAATTAATTGCACATAAGACAGGACTGTCATTTCAATAGATTTGTGTTATGTTTAATTAGCTGGCTGTGTATCTCTGCTCTTCAGGGACACCTGGAGATGGCATGCCTAGGAAACGCTGAGGGATACAAGTTCTGACTGCTTCACACGAGACCTCATTCTGTTCAGTCACAGACTGACTGCTAATCATACAAAAAATACTTGCACCAGGAAAAAGTTCAAAACATAATTTAAAGGAATAGCTCACCTTAAAATCATGTACTCACTCTCATGTCATTAGTAAACCTGTATGAGTGATTATTTTGTGAAACTCAACAGGTTTTCCAAACAATTCAAGTGAATGAAGCTGTCAAGCTCCAAAATGACAAAAATACACCATGAAATAGCATAAAAGTAGTCCTTTGTAGTTGACTTGTGTACTATATATGTTTCCTGAAGTCATAAGATAACAATCAATATACAGCAACCGGTGAAGAACGATTGAGTGAGTGAGTACTGAACAAATTATTCTAATGAATTGGTTCTTTTTAGTCAATCAAGACTTTAGTCAAAAAATGACTTATTCAAATGATCCCAAATATTTATTCCATAAAAAGCACTAAAAGAATAATGGAAGTTCACAGAACGGGAATCGTTAAGAAGAATCAAAACCACTAGGGATGGGAATCATAAAGAATTTAAGGGTTTTGATTCTGAAGAACAGATTGAAATTGACTAATTTGTGCTTCAGCATATTCAAACTTGGTGCATTAAGATCAGCTGCCAGACACAAGACAATTAATGACATTTGTCAAGAAATAATGGCTTAAATTGGTTTAAACTCACACAGAGTTATCATTTGATTTCAGAATACCTGGAATACAGCACATGAGTCATATGGACTCCTTTTATTATGCTTTTTTTTGTCATTTTTGGAGATTGACAGCATCAGTCTGCATTCAATTAAAAAGAGCTGCATGAATATCTACCTTTTTATTTCAGTGAAGAAAGAAAGTCAAACAAATCTGGAACTACAAAGGGAAATAAATAAATTATTGAATGAATGATAGAATCTTAATTTTTGGGTGAAGAATTCCTTTAAGATCAGTCCTTCATACCCTTTGTCTTATGAACACACAGTAGAATTGTTTTCACAGATGGATTTGATAAATGATTAATTAAAACCTCTAGGATTTAAAAGCACTTTGTTAAATGCAATTCTATCTTTCTGTTGTATTTGGTAGGCTGTAGGGCCTTTCCATGTCATGACACACACTTCCAGAATCTAAATTATTCATTATCATTCTCAGTTGTGAATACTGAGTGGATTGAGGCAGTCAGATTAACTATTTTTATATGACAAGCTGTTCAATAGCTGGATGTGTTGGTAAATTAGGTCACCTCTGACAGCAATATCTACAGTAAGAGTTCTTCTACAACCCTGCCAATTTTCTATATTTACACACACACCACACACAAACACACACATACACACACACAAACACACACACACACCTCCTGTTCGTATATGGCTGTCTTTCTGACTCAAATTAATCTAAACAAGTTTATCATTCAAAGTCTGTAGCTGATATATAAAATGTACCATTTTAAGCAAAAATTAGGGTGAATATGAATAAACTGGGACATTTTTTTCCATTCATCTCTATGACAAAAAGTGTCCCAATTTACACAAATTCACCCTAAATAAATTATTCACACATCTAGGGCAATAATATTCACAATACCATCTGTTTTTTTTTCACTAACCAACCACCTATAATCCATCCATTTTTACAGCGCTCATATACACTGTAAAAATGATTTTTTTATAAGTTGTAAATAGATTATTGCAGTACGTTTTAAAAGAAAATACAAATTCAGTCTTTCTAATTAAAAATGCTGTTTAATTCAGTATTATTTGCCATTTCTTTGTAATTATTTCTGAGTGTAAATTGTTTCTACACCAAATTTATTTCAGTGTATTAATGTGGCATAAATATTTAAATCAAATCATTGTCATTTTTAGAGCAAACAAACATTGCGCTACAACTAGAAAGCAGACAACAAACAAAAATGGGTTTAAAACACATTTTACAGTAATCATAGCAGCAATAATTCATCAAATGATGATTCAATGAAGGAGAAGAGCATTAGTTACATGCTTGCTTCTCCATATGAATGGTGTACCTTGTCAGAGCACAAAATAACCCTAATCCAAGCACAAAAAATACACATAAACAGCATGATTAGTAGCTAAAGGCATCTGCTATCTTTCTGAGCTGCCTTGACAGGGTCGTCTGTTCTGCTCTCAGTTTTCGCTTGATATATATCTAGATATCTTCTGTCTCCCTCCCAGCATCTCTTCAGAAACATTGTCCTCATCTCCTCCCTCTCTGTGTCTACATCACAGTCTGGTGTCCTTTTCTTAGCATTCAAGCTGTTTCATAGCCTCTGTCACCAAATGCATTGAAACAACCAGTCAAAACAGAAGTTACAAATGCTTCATCCTACAAAATAAGCATACTGTATATTGTATACGGACTAGAGCCCTGCATGGGCCTCAAATATAGGCCCTAGCCCGGCCCTGGCCCGAGATGCTCAGGCCCTAGCCCGGGTCCGGGTCCGACAGCTCATCAGAATTCTTGGCCCGAGTCTGACCCTGAGCCCGTTTTTTTCCCCCTTCTCCCAAAACAGCTTATACTACCGTTTCAGCTATTAAAATAGTTCAGTTTTGTATGTAATATCAAAGTGATTATATTTCGTTTCGTTTTTTAAGTTCATTTAGAAAAACGTTTGGAGCATTTTTTTTCCCGTTACATGTAAGTTTTTGTTTTTTAAAGTAACGACCAAGCGGCCAGCGGCAGACATGCAGTGAGTTGATCATAGCCTATGTTTGATCAATTTAGCCTTCTCAAATCATCACAACTTGCTTAAAAGTTAATCTACAGATATAAAACAGTTCAAGCATATCACAATTAGGGCTGCACAATTAATCAAATTTCTAATCGCAATTACAATTACGTAATCGTTCAACGCGGCAATTAATCGTTCAAAGTCCACTTATGTTATTCTGTGTGCTTAAGATGTTTTTTTTTCTTTCTACAGGTAATCTTAAGGGTTTTTCCACTGTTTTATTTCTATAACATTATAACATTTGAGACTTAATGCTATAGAAAAGCAATAAAAGTTTTTCAGTTAGTGTTTTCAGCTTGTTTATTTTCATCGGTTGCTTCAAACAGTGGTATAAACATCATTCAATGTAAATTGTGATAATCGTAATTATTAATCGCAATTACAATTTCAAGGGAATAATCGACAATTATGATTTTTATCATAATCGTGCAGCCCTAATCACAATGTTAGTTTAAATGTTTAACCTATATAAATGTGTGCTATTAGACGCATATCTAATCGTTTGTGCGGAGAGCTAAAGCACGCTTTACAGGACATGGAGGCGCCGGCGCGATCACTTGCATTAGAAACAACTTAAAATATGCCGTAATTTTTGCTCATAAAGGTAAGAATAATACATCACTTGGAACTGTAAAGGGTCTACTTTTATTTGTGGGCACTCACAATATCAACAAAACGTTGTGCTTTTATAAAATAAAGGATACATACAGGATGCGCTTTCTGCAATTTCGGCTAGGAACGCTTCACAATGATGAACCGAAACTCAGCGAATACTTGCCTCACAGACTTGCTAAATATATCTATAGAAAGCTTTAAATTACCACATTAAAATGAAATACTTAAAATCGAAAACAAAAACTCTTTCATTATAAAATCCGTAAAGATGCATTTCTCTCTAAAGGCGCGTCCAATGAGGAGATGGCGAGTCAGGATCATCATCTTCACCTTTGCGCCAAGGACTCAGAAAACACTAATTTATTAATAAATAATTAAAATATCTCCTTACTATTTCCCCCGACACATTCCAGGTAATTACTTTTGCTGAGGCTTTGTGGCACGCTTTAGCCTATTGCATGCGTTTTGTGCTGTCATGTGCAAGGATATGTTTGCAGATTCTGCACTGCACATAACCAATTGGCTCACTGTTTGCCGTGGTAATCAAATCAAAACTCTTCCAAAATGCAGCTTTTCCCGAAATATTGGGAACTTTTAGTAACTCCCCACGCTCCTACTTCTCCCTGATGCTCTGCACGGTCAACTGTCACCTGTATGCTAATATGTGCGTATATGCGTTGCGTATTGCCTAGGAGATGTATAATATTTATAATATAATCAATATAACAATATTTCATACAGTAGCCTATGTGTGCTCTGCGCATATATGGGCACAATGAAAGTAGTGAAGCTAAATGAGCCCGAGTCCGACCTGTAAAAAATTAAAAAAATGGCCCGAGCCCGGCCCGAATGGGACCCGACAGGCTTGCAGACCTCTAATACGGCCTCTTTTGTGGTGCATGAACTCACAGGATCTGCAGGGCGGAGATCTTGTCCTTCAGCAGTTCCTGGGCCTTGTTGAAGTCTGACAGCATGTTCTGTGTTTCTCTGTGGTGGAGAGCGTTCAGCTCGGCCATCTCCCGCTCGTGTTTCTTACACAGGTCCTGCTCATGAGCTCTGTGAATACAACCACACACACACACACACACACACACACACACAC
>NW_015505557.1:1142276-1152364 GCF_001515645.1 Sinocyclocheilus grahami
ACACACACACACACACACACAAACACACACACAAACACACACACTTCAGATTAGATTCAGATTCATAATGGTTCACTGGATGAATACATGCAAATAAATAAAATTACAAATAAATATTATTATTATTTATCTGCACCACCATTCAAAAGATGGTTTTAATGTTTTTAAAAGAAGTTTTGCTTGCTCACCAAGACTGCATTTATTTTATTGAAAATACAGTAAAACAGTAATATTTTTAAATATTACTATTTAAAATGACTGTTTCCAATTTCAATATAATATAAAATGTAACTTATTCCTGTGATGCACAGCTGAATTTCCAGTCTTCAGTGTCACATGATCCTTCAGAAATCATTCTAATATGCTGATGCTCAAACATTTCTTATTATTATAAATGTTAAAAACCATATTTTTGTGGAAAGCATGACACATTTTTTCAGGATGATTTGATAAACAGAAAGTTCCAAACAACAGCATTTATTTGCATTTAACATTATAACTCACTTTTGATAAATTTAATGTGTCATTGCTGAATAAAAGTATTTAAAAATGTAAAAGTTAAAATTAAAAAATCTTAAATTTAGTTTATTTTTCTTAGCCCATACATATACCCATTCTTTCTTCTTGTTTTAAGTGAAAAAAAATCTCACTCAACTCTGTTACATTTATGCTTACAAAAAAAAATGCTATTTGTCAGTTGGGTAAGAAAATTACATTTAAGATATGTTCTCTGAAAACAAAGCTAGGCAAATGTATTTTGTTTGGAGGACTAGTTTGAGAAAATATATTTTTTAGTGTAATACTCAAATGAAGTACACTGTCTTTTATCCTATTTTCAAACATTTAATTTTTTTCAAAGGTTGTAATATTGTCATTCAGCTCAGAGCTGGTTACTTTGAATAATGGCTCAGAGCTCTATATTAAAGGTGTCCTATTATGCTTTTTCACTTTTTTAATTTTAGTCAGTTGTAGTGTGTACGTTTGGGCATAAAAAAGATCTAGAAAGTTACAAATCTCAAAGTTCACTCCAAAATATTACTCCAGTAAAAGTACAGAAATACTTGATTTTAAATGCACTTAAGTATTAAAAGCATAGGTGGAGCGTGTGTAAGGCTGGGGAAGGCAAAAATGCCACTAAATTAGACAAAAATTCCCCTGCACAAACAAATTAAATCTATTACGTCTGTTGCTAACAAAGTGTAAATGAATAGAAAGTGTCGACTGTGCATTAAATTAAGATTTGCTCATGTTGCACTGCATTTCATTTTAGGCGTTTTTACAGTGTTGTGCATTATAACCAATCACACACGATTCTGTTGAGCTTAGGAATGCAATGGCCAATCAGAGACGTTCAGATGAGTCATCGCTGAAACTCATCAGCTTTGTTGAATGCGCGCACGTTCGATGACTGAATCCCGCAAATTCTCTCATCATACACAACAAAGCGCAGATGTAGCTACAATGTAAGTAAGAGATTCCTTTCGCAATGTAGACAGCTTCAGTGATTATAACGATAGTTTTGTTTTTTTTGAGAGTGCCATAGATCAAAGTTAGTGATAATGTCATTACTCTACATCATTTATTCGCTGTTTGAATAACCGTGGGAAGGAAACGTTATAAAATTATGAATTTCTAATGTTTTAATTAAATTGTAATCACAATAAATACAAATTCAGTCCCATTAAACATATTTTATTAGCCTACATGACACCCGTGTCTGGTTCTTGCCGCAAAAGACAGGTTTATGATGTTTGTAGTTAATAGATTTGGTTGCTTTTAGCCTTACCCTGGAGTTGGTTCACCCTATGATTAAAAGTAAAATGTATTAATCGATCATGTTTATGATTTACTCTAGCCAGAGATATTTTGTTTTTTAAAAAATCCCTTTTCAAGAACTACTACAAACGACTCGTTTGGACTACAGCGTTTGTTTTCCGGGCTTTGTGATATCACAAAGCGGCTCATTGGAATATCATTACAAAGAATTCCTGCCTACAGAAATTCGAATGGCTGGGGGGTGGGGAGGGGCGAGGTTGTGGTTGGAACGCTTGGTTGAGTGAGTGCATCAGACGAGACGACGAAGAAGAAGTGCTGCTGCAGAGTTTGGCAGAGAGAGAAGAGGAAGAGCTGCTGTGCTGTAGCTTCAAATTTTCGGCATGTCTAGAACAATTCTTACAAGTACAACACGACGTATCTGGGTGCCGCGGACAGATGCCGTACGGCGCCGCCGGTGTGCCTACACTCATAGAAAATAATGTATTCGAATTTTAAAGACGTGGCGTGACACGAAGCTGCGCTTCTCGTCCGGGTGTGCGACCGCCTGAAACGCTGTTTTCACCTCCGTGCCCAAACATCTTTGTTTGGGCTACCGAAAGCGGATGATGTCAGGAAACAGTGGTTGCAATTTATTTTTTAACTCTGTTCCTGAGCATTATAACCCCAATTTGCTATTGTGTGCTGCGCATTTTACTGAGAACAGCTTCCACAACATGGAGTGCAGTGCCTGCCGGATTCGCCCAAAAGCTTTTGTTGAAAGACGGAGCAAGGGGCGTTGCAGTACTGAAACTCCGTCTAAGCTGTTCGCCAATCACAACGCACAGGGACAGCTAACCAATCACAACACATTTTGTTTTTCGGAAGGTGGACCTTCATCAAAGCGCCAAATCACTAATCGAGCCGTTTGTGCCAGGATGGAAAGAAAGGTATTTTAATAATGTAAATTATGTGAAAAATAATGCATTTTTTGAACCACCAAGCATGAGAGCATGTTCTAGTACACCCCCAAAACAAAATCAAGACTTTGTAAAAGAGCATAATAGGACCCCTTTAAATAATTTTTTGAAGTCTCTATGGAGAAAATTAATAAGAAAAATGTAAGCAAGGCCGCTACAAAAGTGTGCGGTCACTGTTGTGATCTATTAGTGCAGCGAGCACTTCTTTTGATTACTCTGTTACATGAAACATTCATCCAGCTCAGTGTCTGTTTATTTGCTCTGATACAAATGTATCAGTCTGAGTAAATAACATTCACAAATCATTGTGTTACGTGAGTGGTGTCATTTTCAAAAGACAACACACTTCCAGCTACATACTATTGATTTTTAGTTAGGACATGCTTATTTTCCATACTGCAATTTCTATGCGATTTGACTTTTATCCGAAACACATTCTCTACAATTTAGCCACACAATGTGATGGGTTCACATAAAGAGCAATAAAGCAGGATCTCCTCTCGGTAAATGATAACGTCCCTGGGGAACGGCACTGCAATGTATTTGCCACTTTTATCTCAGGACCTAAATATGTCAATGCTACATAATTGAAAGTGAAATGAGATCAGCACCCGTCTTGCATTATGATGTGTGTTACTAAACAATCACATTATCTCAAAACAGCCTCTATGTATAATGAAACAGTTTTTTTTACTTATTAATACAAGGGTGAAATATTAATATCAACCACTGAATAAAAGATATAATGGCCGTGAGTTCAGGTTTTCTAATCCAATTAATTTCTCTTTTTAAAAGTCTGTTTTCTTTTCTTTAATCTACTACAAAAGACAAACAACACTGTCCAAAAAGCCAGACAGCAACAAGAGAACTGTGGGCAAAATGACAGACAAATCCTTATAGGACTTTCTAGGCAAGAACATGGTGCACTTTTCTTTTGTTCTTTATTTCTTTTCACTTGCAACCCCATTCTGCTTGAAAATAATTGAATTTCCATCTCTTTCATCATCACCAATGACTCCTGTCACATAAAAGCAGAAGAGAATGTCACATTAGAGGTTGTTTAAGGATTGCAAACGTTCTCATGCAACCTCATGCATGCAGACGTGAGATGAAATTTTCTCATTTTGCAATGAGTTTACACACTGTTTCCTAAATACAGTGGTGGATGAAGTACACAAATAAAGTACAAAATACAATATTACTCCAGTAAAAGTACAGAAGTGCTTGATTTTAAATGCACTTAAGTATTAAAAGCATAGGTGGAGCGTGTGTAAGGCTGGGGAAGGCAAAAATGCCACTAAATTAGTCAAAAATGCCCCTGCACAAACAGATTAAATCTATTACGTCTGTTGCAAACAAAGTGTAAATGAATAGAAAGTGTCAACTGTGCATTAAATTAAGATTTGCTCATGTTGCACTGCATTTCATTTTAGGCGTTTTTACAGTGTTGTGCATTATAACCAATCACACACGATTCTGTTGAGCTTAGGAATGCAATGGCCAATCAGAGACGTTCAGATGAGTCATCGCTGAAACTCATCAGCTTTGTTGAATGCGCGCACGTTCGATGACTGAATCCCGCAAATTCTCTCATCATACACAACAAAGCGCAGATGTAGCTACAATGTAAGTAAGAGATTCCTTTCGCAATGTAGACAGCTTCAGTGATTATAACGATAGTTTTGTTTTTTTGAGAGTGCCATAGATCAAAGTTAGTGATAATGTCATTACTCTACATCATTTATTCGCTGTTTGAATAACCGTGGGAAGGAAACGTTATATAATTATGAATTTCTAATGTTTTAATTAAATTGTAATCACATTAAGTACAAATTCAGTCCCATTAAACATATTTTATTAGCCTAAATGACACCCGTGTCAGGTTCTTGCCGCAAAAGACAGGTTTATGATGTTTGTAGTTAATAGATTTGGTTGCTTTTAGCCTTACCCTGGAGTTGGCTCACCCTATGATTAAAAGTAAAACGTATTAATCGATCATGTTTATGATTTAATCTAGCCAGCACTAGTCAGACTAACCAGCACTAATAAGAAAGATAAGTGCAGACATTTAATATGTATTGATCTGCATATAAGCAGTGTTATTTTAGTATAATCGAGATACTATTACAGTTTTTATTATATTTTATTCATATTTTCAGTTTTTATTTTTATATTTTTCATTTAGTTAAAGTGTTAGTCATTTTGTTGTGTGCTTTTGTCATTTTTAGTAGATTCGTTTTTATTTCAGTTTTAGTTTTTGTTATTTTGGTAGTTAAACTAAATTAAAATGAGAAATGCTGCATTGGAAGCTAGCTGAAATAAAAATATTTTTTATTCTATTTTATTTCAGTTAACGTTTATTGATATTTGAAGTAATGAAATTTTTTTTTATGGTTTTAATTTTACTTTCAGTTTTAGTTAACCATAATCACGCTGTAAATAAGCAAACTTTTTATATATATATATATATATATATATATATATATATACCATATAGTATTTTAAAAATGAGGAAAAATAAAAATACTTTGTTACACTGTCTAAATCCAAGAAATCATCACAGTCTCCAATCCAAGACTCACCTGATCTGCTGATTGGCCTCGCTACGGATCTTCAAAACCTCTTTGCCCTTGAGTTCCAGCTCCTTGGTCAAAGTGCTGATGTTCTCGTTCAGGGTGTGAATCTCATGGTCCAGATCGGCAATGTGCTTCTTCCTGCGACTGACCTCCTCCTGCAGATCTGAGATGCGACTCAGAAGCTCACGTTCCTGCAACACACGAGAACGCAGGGTAAACCGAGGTCACACTAAATGCCAGACTGACCTTACTTGAGAATGCCATGTGTTACGTAAGAGCGTGGATTGTGTGATGCGAAGGCTCTTCCTGAAACATTCAGACACATGGAGTTCCCACAGATGCTCTTTTCACATTGCACTTTGAGACTATGTTGGGATCTAATATTGATGGGCACATCCATCTGGTTTGCCTTGCTTATACACTACATCTTCAAATATATGAATAGTTTAGTTATGAATAAATAACGATTGGCAGCAGCCAGCAGATCTACAGCATTATTTTTGGCATGGAGGTTTTAGCACTAGAGTTTCATCTCTTGAGGGACATCAGGAGCTAATGGGCCTTGAGTCCATGTCTGAAGTTACTGGGGAACAACTTTAATAATATAAAGCAAAAAATACAATGTTTCTGGCGATGTACTAGAAATAAATTGGTTTTGAAATGAGGCGGGGAAACTTTCCTTGCAGAAATACATCTCAGAGCACTGAGAAAATGTATGCCTTTGAATAAAACACTGTACATAACAAAAATACCAGTATTAAATAAATAAATACAAATTCTGAGAGGATTTTTTTCAGAGAGGGCCCATGTTTGTAGTTTAGTTCCACATGACCATTTTCCACCCTCTCTCTGACTTTTAAAATTAAACAGGCTGTTTTGTTACTGTTAAGGATTTTATAATGCAAATGACATCTGTTATCATTGGCTAACCTTTCTGCATGCAAAATGACTAACAATAACCATGATGTTACTGAAATCTGAGTATGTTTTCTATATACACACTCTCTATAAAAAAGCATTTTTATATATATATATATATATATATATATATATATATATATATATATACCATATAGTATTTTAAAAATGAGGAAAAATAAAAATACTTTGTTACACTGTCTAAATCCAAGAAATCATCACAGTCTCCAATCCAAGACTCACCTGATCTGCTGATTGGCCTCGCTACGGATCTTCAAAACCTCTTTGCCCTTGAGTTCCAGCTCCTTGGTCAAAGTGCTGATGTTCTCGTTCAGGGTGTGAATCTCGTGGTCCAGATTGGCAATGTGCTTCTTCCTGCGACTGACCTCCTCCTGCAGATCTGAGATGCGACTCAGAAGCTCGTGTTCCTGCAACACATGAGAATGCAAGGTCACGAAAAATGGCAGACTGACCTTACTTGAGAATGCCGCGTGTTATGCAAGAGCGTGGATTGTGTGTGGCTCTTCCTGAAACATCTGAATTCAGACACATGGAGTTCCCACAGATGCTATTTTCACATTGCACTTTGAGACTATGTTGGGACCTAACATTGATGGCACATCCCTCTGGCTCGCCTTGCTTATCAACTACACCTTCAAATATATGAATAGTTTAGTTATGAATAAATAAAGGTTGGGAGCAGCCAGCAGACCTACAGCATTATTTTTAGCACTAGAGTTTCATCTCTTGAGGGACATCAGGAGCTAATGGGCCTTGAGTCCATGTCTGAAGTTACTGGGGAACAACTTTAATAATATAAAGCAAAAAATACAATGTTTCTGGCGATGTACTAGAAATAAATTGGTTTTGAAATGAGGCGGGGAAACTTTCCTTGCAGAAATACATCTCAGAGCACTGAGAAAATGTATGCCTTTGAATAAAACACTGTACATAACAAAAATACCAGTATTAAATAAATAAATACAAATTCTGAGAGGATTTTTTTCAGAGAGGGCCCATGTTTGTAGTTTAGTTCCACATGACCATTTTGCACCCTCTCTCTGACTTTTAAAATTAAACAGGCTGTTTTGTTACTGTTAAGGATTTTCAAAATGACATCTGTTATGATTGGCCAAACTGTCTGCATGCAAAATGACTAACAAGGACCCTGATGTTACTGAAAACTGAATATGTTTTCTATGATATGGCATCCATTAAAACAGAGACACTCTTTTAATATACAGCACAACACACAATACCCAAATCACAAAGGGGTACAAATTAGAGTCTGACTCTTTAAAATGAATAGTTAAAAACACAGAAATTAAATAGCATAGTGATAATTATATATTTTAGTTGTTGGATACAGTCGAGAAGGTCAGGACCTCTGAGGTGGGACAAGTTCAAATCAATTTTAATGGTTTAAAAAATCAATTTAAGACATTTGATGCATTTAAGCTCTCAGGGTATGTTAACATTCTGTTAGGTAACACTTTATCAAACATATATAATAGTTCTCACTCCAAAAAAAAACCCCATCACATTCATGCCTCTAAAAAAAGTAATGGGACACCACAATGTATTGTATTCACAGAAATTGCCACACAGGCTGTTCTCTACTGTAACAATTATATACACAACTGTATACGTCAGACTCCAGTACAGCCCTGGTTAGATTAATTAGACAACGCTTGTCTCAAGGGCAATTTTCCACTCCACTGACACTTTGACTTTTAAATGCCTCATGCAGAGGAAGAAGTAGAAATCCTCCTGGAAAATATAGCCGAGCCCGTTTCCAGTTTTATGCAGTTAATGGCCCTTGCTTAATCAAATTACAATTTGCTCATCCAACTCTGAATGTCTGTAAATATCATTTCACACAACAAATAGCTCAATAACGGTATCAGTGTGTGGCAAAGAAAACCTGTGGCCCAGAGGGGCTTCCTATATTAAGTGATAAAGGATGCCAATGTCAGCAGAAAAAGTAATAAATAGCAAATATTTGCATTAAAAACAAATTTGTGTATTTCTAATGTATACTCACTTAAATAATTACAAAAATATCACAGCCATTGTAGACAACCGTGAATTACCCTGAAAGAGCATTTGTTAATAACTCCAAATCACGACAGATGGTTCATCTTGAGAATGAAACATAAAAACAGCATGCTCACTTCTAAGAAAATAAAACTTTGAATCAGTGCCAATCTGTTTCTCCCACTCTGCCCATGTGTCCTGCAGCAATGATATCATTCTTTAGAGCAGTCCATTTTGATATCTATATATACATTAGTTTATTATATTTATTATTATTTTTTTTAGTCAAAGACTAATCAATATTACAGTATTAAAACAACATAGTTATAGAATAAAATGCAAAGAAGAACCATAAAGTAACCATAACCATAAAGTGAATATACAGTGGGGCAAATAAGTATTTGATACACTGCTGATTTTTCAAGTTTTCCCACTTACAAAGAATGGAGAGATCTGTAATTTTCATCGTAGGTACACCTCAACTGTGAGAGACAGAATAAAAAAAAAAAAAATCCAGAAAATCACATTGTATGATTTTTAAATAATTAATTTCCATTTTATTGCATGAAATAAGTATTTGATCACCTACCAACCAGCAAGAATTCTAGCTCTCACAGACCTGTTAGTTTGTCTTTAAGAAGCCCTCCGATGAAAATTACAGATCTCTCCATTCTTTGTAGAAGAATTTCTCCATTTTCGAATCTTGCCGATATTCGACTGATAGTTGAATCATATGTTTTGGGGGCGGGGCAAAATACATTACCAAGAGTCAAGGCAGACATTGGGAGTGTATGGGTTTGTTCCCCCTCAGCTAGGGGTGGGCGATATAGCAAAAATATCACGTTTTTTAGAAATTTCACGATTTTATCACAATTCTTTGTCATGTTGGTTTTCCTATTTTGCAAGCTGTTTGAGCATTACAGCCAAACTAATTTCCCTACTATAAAGACAAAATTAGCTCCAACCCTAATCAAACAACTATACCTGTGATTTTCTAATGATCCAGAAGACATTGATTAGCAAACTCAGGTGTGTTTGATTAGGGTTAGAGCTAAACTCTGCAGGAAAAGTGGATCTCGCGAGCCAGATTTGAGGATCACTGTCCTAAGGTATAGTTTGGGGAACACACCTAGGAAAGGTATACCCCTAGTTAAGGTGTACCTTTAGAGTCTCCGTAGCACGCTAAGAGACACCGTTATCGGGAAACGCAGCCCTGGCCATTAGTCTACATGAAATTCATCAATGCAATGATGATTCACCACTTTCATTATTGATAAATCAGTTATGTAAATGGAGGAGACGGACTCAGTAGTATAATTGGAGCAGGTGCACAATACATTTTAGTACATGACATCACTGCTGGTGGGAGGGGCCCCATCTCGTTCTTTGCGGGGGGCCTCTAAGATGTGCGGTACACCACTGGCTGTATATTAACTTATTGGGAGAAAACCAGTAGTTCTCTGTGAAATCAGACATTTGAGCACCCCCATATAGCCAAAATGGAATGATCATAACACTCCGCGATGCTTCGGTAGGAGGAGCCTGATTCGACTGCCAATCTCACAGTCGAATCAGGCTCCTCCTACCGAAGCATCGAATCTTCGACTATTCGTGGTCTATATATACAGTATATACACACTATATATATATATACATAAGTAATTTAGGTCACTATATTTAAATATTTACATTAGCAATAAATATTTGTGTAAATTTTTTGTATATTTTATATGTTATATATTTTGTATATTTTTATATAAGTAAGTAAAACTCATTGAAAATGAAATCAGGCAATTTAAATGTCTATGAACTATATATATATATA
>NW_015505557.1:1153577-1198241 GCF_001515645.1 Sinocyclocheilus grahami
AAGAATGTAGCTGAGCCTCCTGTATAACAACAGCTTGTCAACAAAACATCTGCTCTTCCTGCAGTTGTTGCATTATGTGCTTGGACTCAGGTGTGTGTTGGTCTTTATTCCCTGACCGCTCACTGGATGTATGTGTGATGTCAATGTTCTGGAGCAGAGCTGTCAGGGGTCTGCCTGTGAGATTTTCATTTACACAACTCAAGACTGTGCCTCCAGCAGAACACAGGAGCAGCGCCTGGAGCACACGGCGGCCCGACTCTCTCTCTGACACTGATTATATATTTAGAGTCAGACTTTTTTTTTTTTTTTTTTACAGCTGCACTGTAATTTTATTGTCAGTTCCTTTACTATATATAGTGAAAAACTTTAATAGACCTAACAAGACATTTCATGTAATTTTACAATAAAATACTGTTAAATATACAGACTTTAAAAGTGAAAGAACGTCTTCTTATAATTTACAGCAAAAAACTGTAAATTGACATTCCCAGAATTCCCTGTGAAACATTTAATAATAAAGTTTCTTAGTTTTTTTCTAATCATTTATGTACATTGGGGTTTTATGTTGCTAAATTAATGTTTATTGCATTAGATTCATGTCATGTTTGTTACCTTGATAGTGTTTTGTACCTTCTATCTATTACACTCTAAACAATGCTGGGTTAAATACAACCCAGTGCTGGGTAAAATAGGGACAAACCCAGCAATTGGGCTGTTTTGACCCAATTGCTCGGTTTGTCCCTATTTTACTAAGTGGTTGTCAGTGCATTATAAAACAGATTTTAGTACTTAATTAGGTTGGTATAGGAAGAGAGACGGGAGGAATGAGGGCTCATGGTTGCACTATAGCGGGATAAGAGTTATTCAATCACATATATGATTAAACCACAGAAGAGTTATTTATGTTACCCAACACACATATTTATATACTGTAGAAACCTGTTTCCGCCTTAAACTAAACAGGCAGTTGTGAGATTAGCATAAGAAATGAAGTCGAATATATATTCAATTATGAAATAAAAATCAGAGTTATGAGAAATAAAGTCAAAAATGGAAGATTTTAGATCACACTGTGAGATATTAAAGTCCTAATTATGCAAAATAAAGTTAAAATTGTGAAATATTAGGCTGCAATCGAAGGAAATAAAGTTATATTATGAAATACTGAATCTCATTGTAAGGTATAAAGCCAGTGTGCGATATTAAAATAACTTTATGAGATACAAAGTTGAATTATGAGGAATAAGAGACAAAATAGTAAGATATTAAGTCACTTTGGAAGACAAAAAGCTATAATTGTAAGATATTAAGTCATTGTGAGAAATATGGTAATACATCAAAATATTATTATTTAATGAGAAAAAAAATTACGTATGAGAAATAATGTAATAATTGTGAAATGTGAAAGAATTCATATTGTAAAACATGATCACTTCATAAGATAAAAAGTTACTATTATGAGAGTGAGATATTAAGCCACTTTGGGAGATTAAAAAAAGTTTCAATTATGAGAAATAAAGTTTGATAATTGAGATAAGTAATATTTGTGAGAAATACGGACATATTGGGAGATATTAAATCACATAATGAGACAAAAAGTCATAATTATGAGAGAAAAAAGAGACAAAACAGTGATCCATTAAAGTTACTTGTGAAGATAAAAAGTCACAATTGTGAAATATTAAGTCACATTTTGAGAGAAAAAGGTTATACTGTAAAATATGATCATCACTTAATGAGATAAAAAGTCATCATCGTCATTGTGAAATATTTTGTAATATTGTGAGAGGTCTTATTGTAAATTATAACTTCATTAGATAAAAGGTCATGTCTAAAAGCTGAAAATAATGAGATATTAAGTCACACTGGGAGATAAAAACAAACAAAAAATAGTTGCAATTGTGAATCGTTAAGTCATCGGGAGACATACAGTCAAACTGTGAGATATTAAAACATGCCATTTAAATTAAAATTTACATATAATAAAGTTGCAATTGTGAGATATAAAAGTGACAATTATGCACAATAAAGATACCTTTTTAGGCCCGTTCCCTGAAGAGACGCGGCTTTAAAAGTCCAGCGCTCGTTCGAACGTGCGAAAAGAGGCCTGCTGAAACCTTTCAGCTCTTATGCCTGAAGTAGAAAGGGTATAATCTCTGACCTTTTCCATTAAAGACCGAGGCACCTTAATGTCTCCTTGGAAGAGTACTTCAATGCATAGGATAATGTAAGCATCATTAATGTTGGCCCAGGCCAGGAGGCATGCAGACAGATGAGAGGAGGCTGATTAGCAGGTGTCTGGGAGCATGTGTGGAGCTCTGCTCTCCTGGGCATAGTACCCAGAAAGCCCTGAGAGAGGCTGAATTTCAGTGTGCTGCTGATCAAAAGCTTGTCGATCGAGGGGGAGCCGCACAGGTCACAGAAGAGAGACGGGAGGAATGAGGGCTCATGGTTGCACTATAGCGGGATAAGAGTTATTCAACCACATATATGATTAAACCACAGAAGAGTTATTTAAGTTACCCAACACACATATTTACATACTGTAGAAACCTGTTTCCACCTCAAACTAAACAGGCAATTGTGAGATTAGCATAAGAAATGAAGTCGCATATATATTCAATTGTGAAATAAAAATCAGAGTTATGAGAAATAAAGTCAAAAATGGAAGATTTTAGATCACACTGTGAGATATTAAAGTCCTAATTATGCAAAATAAAGTTGGAGGCTGCAATCGAAGGAAATAAAGTTATATTATGAAATATTGAATCTCATTGTAAGGTATAAAGCCAGTGTGCGATATTAAAATAACTTTATGAGATACAAAGTTGAATTATGAGGAATAAGAGACAAAATAGTAAGATATTAAGTCACTTTGGAAGACAAAACGCTATAATTGTAAGATATTAAGTCATTGTGAGAAATATGGCAATACATCAAAATATTATTATTTAATGAGAAAAAAAATTACGTATGAGAAATAATGTAATAATTGTGAAATGTGAAAGAATTCATATTGTAAAACATGATCACTTCATAAGATAAAAAGTTACTATTATGAGAGTGAGATATTAAGCCACTTTGGGAGATTAAAAAAAGTTTCAATTATGAGAAATAAAGTTTGATAATTGAGATAAGTAATATTTGTGAGAAATACGGACATATTGGGAGATATTAAATCACATAATGAGACAAAAAGTCATAATTATGAGAGAAAAAAGAGACAAAACAGTGATACATTAAAGTTACTTGTGAAGATAAAAAGTCACAATTGTGAAATATTAAGTCACATTTTGAGAGAAAAAGGTTATACTGTAAAATATGATCATCACTTAATGAGATAAAAAGTCATCATCGTCATTGTGAAATATTTTGTAATATTGTGAGAGGTCTTATTGTAAATTATAACTTCATTAGATAAAAGGTCATGTCTAAAAGCTGAAAATAATGAGATATTAAGTCACACTGGGAGATAAAAACAAACAAAAAATAGTTGCAATTGTGAATCGTTAAGTCATCGGGAGACATACAGTCAAACTGTGAGATATTAAAACATGCCATTTAAATTAAAATTTACATATAATAAAGTTGCAATTGTGAGATATAAAAGTGACAATTATGCACAATAAAGATACCTTTTTATGTACTTATTTTTTTAGTCTAAGATGGAAATAGTCTTTTACCGAATGAGACTTTTAGTGCATTTTTAGTCAGTTCTCCGAGCAAATGCTTGGTAATTGCTTTGCACAAAAGCTCTTTGAACTTTTTACTACTGTCAAGTGATTTAAAGTGGTAATCAAATGAATTACATGGAATTCTGATTAATCACATGAACTACAAAGAATCAAATACATTAATATTTGCTGAAAAAAGCCCACAGAGTAAGAAAATGAAAATACATTGTATTATTGTGCCAGAGAAAAGCACTGAATAGTCAGAGATGTAGCCTTGCTGGGGAGTGTTTGATTTCTTGGATCCTTTTTCTCTCAGTCTTCATACAGCCACCTCACCAGCCGTGGAGAAGCACGTTTATTACTGACTGCAAATCAGCGATGTCAGAAAAAGTGGCGACCCGTGTAAGATAGCGTTAATGGTTATCCATCGGCCGAGAGATTCATGGTGCAGGAGCACAGCACAGCAGCATGGGCTTTAATAAATACTGTGCATCTTGTGAACGCAGACACTCGTTTAGAGGAACCAGACCCCAGGGAGTCATTGGATCACTTATTGAGCTGCCAAACGAGCATGTGGATGAAATTATCATGTTTGTACTATTGTACCTTTAACGCATATAAACAGAACAATTCATAATGCTGTCATAAAGACCATATGACCGCGGTGCTAACTTGCAAAATAAAGAAGGGAATGTGCCTGTAAGACTCAGAATCGATTTATTTAATTCAAATATTAACAGCCAGGGGACAAATCTGATCTCAAGCCAGTTATAAATCATATGAGAGTCCATCAGGAACTCTCATTCGAGGTAAAACTCAATTCTTTGCATTGTGGCTTTGACCAGCACATCATACGCAGCTCATTAAACTTAACTGTCACTGGGGAACATTTAACAATAAGACAAAAATGGAGAGAGAGTGTGGGCGAAGAGAAAGAGAGAATTCTGTTATGCAGTATGAGCAAAGTGATTCTTGGAAACCCCCACAGAATTCCAGCGAGTCTCTGCTACTGACTTCAAACACGCTTTTAACACCTGTCAGTATGCTGAATGGATCTGCTATTTCTTATTGAACCTAAAAAAAAAAAACTAAACCTAAATTAAACATAGAAATACGCATCTGTAAATGGTTTAGGGCATTGTTGCTATTGTTAACTAAAACTATTAAAAATCATTTTTAGTAATTAACAAAAATGTAAATATTAGAAGAAAACTCTTGATCAAAATGAGAAATGTTGGCATCTAACTGATATAAATAAGTTTTTGTATTAAAATTACTAAAACTGAAAGTGAAAAAATAGAAGCTAAATAGAAAAAAAAAAACGAATAAAAATGACATATCTATTTATCCATCCATCTATCCATCTAACCATCCACCCATGCATCATCGGCCTTGAAAATACAGTTGTTACCTTAAATAGATATTTCATTGCAGCCTTAAATTCACTGGCGCATCAAAAATAAATAAATAAACTAAAAAATAAAACAAAATAGTCAAATTAAATTATTTAACAAAAAACTACTAAATTTAAATTTAAAGTACTAAAATAATTAAAAGTGAAATAAAAATAGAAGCTAAATTAAAATATAAATCTATCTATCTATCTATCTATCTATCTATCTATCTATCTATCTATCTATCTATCTATCTATCTATCTATCTATCTATCTATCAATTCAAATATTAACAGCCAGGGGACAAATCTGATCTCAAGCCAGTTATAAATCATATGAGAGTCCATCAGGAACTCTCATTCGAGGTAAAACTCAATTCTTTGCATTGTGGCTTTGACCAGCACATCATACGCAGCTCATTAAACTTAACTGTCACTGGGGAACATTTAACAATAAGACAAAAATGGAGAGAGAGTGTGGGCGAAGAGAAAGAGAGAATTCTGTTATGCAGTATGAGCAAAGTGATTCTTGGAAACCCCCACAGAATTCCAGCGAGTCTCTGTTACTGACTTCAAACACGCTTTTAACACCTGTCAGTATGCTGAATGGATCTGCTATTTCTTATTGAACCTAAAAAAAAAAAACTAAACCTAAATTAAACATAGAAATACGCATCTGTAAATGGTTTAGGGCATTGTTGCTATTGTTAACTAAAACGATTAAAAATCATTTTTAGTAATTAACAAAAATGTAAATATTAGAAGAAAACTCTTGATCAAAACGAGAAATGTTGGCATCTAACTGATATAAATAAGTTTTTGTATTAAAATTACTAAAACTGAAAGTGAAAAAATAGAAGCTAAATAGAAAAAAAAAACGAATAAAAATGACATATCTATTTATCCATCCATCTATCCATCTAACCATCCACCCATGCATCATCGGCCTTGAAAATACAGTTGTTACCTTAAATAGATATTTCATTGCAGCCTTAAATTCACTGGCGCATCAAAAATAAATAAATAAACTAAAAAATAAAACAAAATAGTCAAATTAAATTATTTAACAAAAAACTACTAAATTTAAATTTAAAGTACTAAAATAATTAAAAGTGAAATAAAAATAGAAGCTAAATTAAAATATAAATCTATCTATCTATCTATCTATCTATCTATCTATCTATCTATCTAACAACTAGTTCATTTAAATGTTCTCACATCTAGTGCATTTTTCAAATGAACTGACAAAGCAATTTTTACACCTTCTGTTACAATGACTTGAACTAGAAACAAAACACAAAACACAAAACAAAACAACTAGTTCATTTAAATGTTCTCACATCTAGTGCATTTTTCAAATGAACTGTCAAAGCAATTTTTACACCTTCTGTTACAATGACTTGAACTAGAAAACATAAACCCATGTTTCTCACGGCTCTTTCATGACACATCTGCCTGTGCTGTCATAACCAATGGGATCGGCAGGAGTCTTGGGGGAAGGTTAAACACTTTTTTTCCCAGCCTTATGATGTAAAGGATGTTACTGAGAGTATGTGAGGGTATTACAGAAAACTCAACCCAACAAAGTCAACCGTGTCCTCGAGACAGATGCCGCAGTTTGATTGTAGACGCACATGAAACAATTCTAATCTCACAAGACACAAATATTCACAGTTTGACCCAAAAAACGTGCATCTGTGCTTTCCGCCTATGCTCATTTGTCATTCCTGGGTGATGTATGACGCACCGAGGCTGGAAACGCTTAATAAATGCTTAGCAAAAATAGATTTCTTCCCGACGCCAGCAGTGCAGTGCAACTCCTGAGAGAGCTGAACTACACTGATGCTGTTTTCAGTTCACAGCCTCTCTTTAGCAAAGATCACACTGAGTTTGCCCTTTGACCTCTGCTATTGTCTGTGGGACATTAGGCAAGTTCTCACAAGACAGTTTTGAGTCAATTAGTATTGATATGGTGCTACTAAAATAAAGACCACTGTCACCTGGGGGTGCCGATTTGCCAAAAACATTATAATACATATTACAAAGTATTTCATAAGACACATGCTAACCTACTGAACTGAAGAGCAAAATCTCATGACTTTTCAGATGAACAGATAAAAATGGAGTGCAAATACACAGAAAGTGCCATTTTACTTCAGTCACAGGCCATTACTGAGATGCAAAAGTGCTTTGCAGTTTGATTCTGCGGGTTTGTGTATGTGCGTTTCATAGACACATTTTAGCCTGAGGTCTGCATTTAAGACTCAAATTGTACAACCTTTCAGTTGCTTGGCCAACAATCCCGTCAGCATTTCTTTTGTTCAACTGTCATCTTATACATGAGCCAGATGACAAGAGGATTTATTAAGGTCCTTTTCTTTCATAGCAGCCAACTGTTGGCAGAACGCTATTGATTTGTCCTTTCTTGGAAAAGCATCCACTTACTGTACTTACTGTTAATCTCGATTAAGAGACAATAGGACTGTAGGAGACAGTCGGGGAATGATGGGAATACACCGGTAGAGAAGCTAGTACAGTTTATACAGCGACAATACTGAAACTCGCAGATCATTTGTTTATATAATAATTTAAAAAGACATAAAATATAAATGTGTACTACAACGTGAATGAATACTAAATACGACAAAAAAAAAAAGATTACATACTTTGAATTAATGTATTGAATGCATCTACACTACCATTTAAACGTTTTTTTTTTCAAAAGAAATTAATACTTTTATTCAAAAAGGATGCATTAAATTTGATAAAATGTTGTGACAGCAAAGGCATTTATACTGTAACATTACAAAACATTCATATTTCAAATAAATTCTGTCCTTTTAACTTTCTATTCATCAAAGAATCCTGAAACAAAAATGTTCCAAATTCCAAATTCAGCTTTGCCATCACATATATTTTAAAATATAACACCAATTTTAAATTGTAATAATATTTCACAGTATTAAAGTATTTTAACTGTATAAATGCAGTCTATGCAAACATAAGAGATTTCTTTAAAAAACATTTTCGAACGGCAGTGTGTATTCTGGCAAAAAGAAACGGCAAATTAGAGAGGAGGATGGCATTTGATTGAAATGCAAAAAAAACTATTACAGCTTTTTGTACGTGACCTGTATGGGCAAATCTAAAATCGATGAAACCCCAATAATACACTGTGTGCAAAATATATACTTGTGAAATATAATAACCCTGCTGTGGATAGAGTTTACCTTTACTCTGCTCTTTTCCAGAGCGTTCTCCAGTTCCTGTTTGGCAGCCACTGTTTCCTGTTGATGGGTTTGACGCATATGTTCAATGGCTGATGCGTGAAGATGGTTCAGCTCGGAACGCAGGGATGCTGAGAGGAGAACAAGAGAAAGAGAGAGACATAGGGAATGAAAAACAAGACTATTCCAGGGAGATGATCTGCTGTTTGGAGATGAATTAAAAACCACTCATCTCCAACTCTCCCTAAAGCATAAATGTCACAGGTGGAAATGGAAGTGACACTCATTCCTCCACCTGCAATTTCCTGTCAGCGCTCCCTCATTATGCTCCTTTCCAGTTTCTTCCAATGATACCTTATTTCAAAGAGACTGGGCTATAATTAGAGCTGTAGAACTCCACTGGTTTTGCTTCAGGACTCTGAGGTTTTCCATTCGACATCTAGTACCAACACTGCTTAGTGTACAAAGTAAATGCAAACGTACTTTAAATCAAACATTTATTAATATTACCAACAAAATGCTAAATCATTAACATGGCACAGGACAAATAAGGAAACCTTTTTATTTCCAATTGTCTCTTGAAACTGCAGTCAACAAGTCATTTAACAAAATGATGCAAATTTTAAATAGTTTACTGTATTATTTCTTATTTTAGTTTTATTTTTCCCAGCTCAATGAAACCCAGTCATGACAGATATATGGCACAATTTTTGTGAGTTTTGGGCATTTTTCAAGCTAAGGTGAGCATAAAATTGCAGCGTAACCGAGCAACTTTAATAAAACTTTAATAAAGCTGAATAAATTAAATTTGAATTTGAACTTTGTAAATCATGCAGTGTTGGACCGCATCATATTTCCAGATTTGCCACTTGAAATTGACACAGAAAACATCATTTTAATTTCCTGAAACATTGGACAAACCAAGTCTCATATACAAAAATATAGTTGCTTGTTTCATTAAATCAGTTTAGTTATTTGTATTATGCAATAATAATAATAATAATAATAAAAAATTAAGAAGCACCCATCAAAAATTGTTGTTCTTTATTTTTTGTAGAATAAAAGAATTCTTCTCTTTTGTTTTGATTTTTATAAACCTAACATACTGATCCAACCTGATTATATATTGATATCATATTAGAATGAGCTTTGGAAATGCATTTAAATCTAAACAGGCATTTCAATTGGGATTTCTTTAAGCAGTGGCAAATATTCAGCTTTGTTCTTTTTTCATCATGACAGCTACTCTCTTGCTGCCACATAAGCCATCACTATGGCAACCCATATAGATATTACAGATATTGACTCCATTGTCTCAGCAAATGGATCTGATTTCATCACTTGCAAAATGATAGCGCAGACATTCAGTCCTAAAGACTGCATTTGACCAAGAGTAAATAATAAACATGTTCTGAAGGGTTTTTGCAGTGTGTGTTTGTGGCTGTTTTACCCAGCATGGCCTTGCCCTCATCCTCCAGTTCGAAGCGGAGGGTCTGCAGCTCTTGCTCTGACTGCTGTTTCAGAGTCTCGATGTTCTGCCTGTGAGCCTCCCGCAGAGTCTGAAGCTCCATGTGGTGCTGCTGCCGTAGCCGTTCCTCAAGCTCCTACACACACACAACACAACACATGGATTAGTTCATTAGAGTAGACAAATGTACATGACTCATACAATCTACATAAACTGTATATTTGACTCATGAAAATATTATAATATGTTCATGTCTCTCATATCACTCATGCACCAATTAGAATAAAAAAAAAAACACACTTTTTTTTTCATGTGTTGCCCTTCCAGGACAATTTGTGTATACCAGGGGGGATTGAGATTTTTTTCTTGCCCATTTTTGCTGCTACACACAACAGAAAAATAAATAATGGAGGAACTAGACTCAAGGAGAAACTTCAAATATGATGTTTTATCTTGCCCTTCGGAGCCTTTGCACAAAACAGTTTGCTACTGCTTGCAGTAAAAATGGCAGAGAAATAATTTGAATATATATGGTAAGCATAAACCTTTGGATACAGGACTAGATGCTCAAAAGTCAAAAGACAAAAACATTACCTGGAAGAACAACAAACCGGTAAGAAAAAAAAAAGATGCATGAGAACTTGTAGTTAAATATGTTAGCTGACACTTAACAGGGGAAAAGAAAATATTATTTAATATATAAAAAACATATACTAAATATTTACTTAGACTTTTACATATCATTTTTATATATAAAACATATGTGACCCTGGACCACAAAACCAGTCATAAGGGTAAATTTTTTTGAAATTGAGATTTATAGACAATCTCAAAGCTGAATAAATAAGCTTTCCATTGATGTATGGTTTGTTAGGATCGGACAATATTTGGCCGAGATACAACTATTTGAATATCTAGAATATTGAATATCTAATATATCTAGAAAAAAAAAATCTAAATATTGAGAAAATCGCCTTTAAAGTTGTCCAAATGAAGTTTTTAGCAATGCATATTACTAATCAAAAATTAAGTTGATATATTTACGGTAGGAAATTTACTAAATATCTTCATGGAACATGAATGTCCTAATGATTTTTGGCATAAAAGAAAAATCTATCATTTTGACCCATACAATGTATTTTTGGCTATTGCTACAATCATACCCCAGCGACTTAAAACTGGTTTTGTGGTCCAGGGTCACATATACTAACATATACTATATACTTACAATACCATAAATAAGTTAAAATAGTTGTTTAACACTTCAAACCTATTAATACTAAAATAAAAAAGTATATTAGTACCTAAATTACCTCCATCTGTTTGCTCAATGACAGAGAGGAAAGGCTTGTAGTAAAAAAACAAATCTATAATTAATTACAAAAGTATTATTATATTAAATATAAAATATAATTCATTATACACAAACACTATATGCTTATAGTATAAACAAGTTACAATACTTAGAACTTATTAATACTCAACAACAACAAAAACTAAAAAAACACTACACTAAATTCTAAAATAAAATAAAATAAAGACCTCCATCAGGTTGCTTAACCACAGAAAGAACAGGCTTCCTCAAACTTAAACCATTAACACTGACCAGTTTAATCAACAAAAAACTGTTAGCTTAGACAGTAAGACCAACTTGCTCAACAACTTGCTCAACCAATGTCAAAATTGGTCAAATTTACCATATTCACCTAACCTACATTCTTCTGGTGAACTGGATGGCTAGACCAGAACCAAACCAAAAAACCTGCATTCTAAGCAGGTCTTTTCAACAAGGTGAATGAGAATTGCAACAGGTGCGTAAATAACATATTTCTCAAAAATCACAGGAATTATGACTCTATCAGAAGGCACTTAAGCATCTCTGCAAGCTTGTTAAGGATCTTGGATGGTTGCTGTCTAACGCCTAGCTAGAGGAATGCAAATTATAGCACCCTGAATTAGATTAAGAGAATGGAGCTGCTTGAGCGCTGGGGATACACTGACATAATGAGGGCTAAGGCAGAGCACCTGCCTCCACTGAAAGCCTCTTTGGAGTCAGTGATATCCAGCAGAGTGGGGTCGGATGGGACAGGAAGTGAGTTAGGGAATGACAGGGGACACAAATTAGACCAAATGATTCATCAGTAAACACAGACTGCACCAAGCCAGTTGGTAGGAGTGTGCTGGAAACTGAGCCGTTTTAATGCAGAGATCAAAATAAAACAGCTGATGGGGAAGATCAACAGGGCTGAACTGAGACACGGAAAAACATACCATGTGGTCTTGAAGAGATTTGTTAAATATGACTCATTTAAAACCATACAGTCCTGAGCTTTTCTCAAAATATTGCATATTTTAATAATTTTGAATCATATTTGAATCATTTTAATCATATTTATAGATATTGACATCAATTAAAAATGTAAATTGTGAACTTAGCACATACACATATTGGGTAATATATATATATATATATATATATATGTGTGTGTGTGTGTGTGTGTGTGTGTGTGTGTGCGTAATTACACTTAAAACAGGATTCACACAAAGATTGGAAATTAGGTCACACAGGTTTGTTTTTGTGAAAAGTGGGGACATCCCATAGGCGTAATGGTTTTTATGCTGTACAGACCATATATTCTATTGCCCTACCCCTAAACCTACCCCTCACAGGAAACTTTGTGCTATTGATCTATATAATACATAATATATAAAATACACTATAAAAAAGTTGCTTCCTTAATTTTAAGTACAATCAACTTAGCTGTGTAAGTGATTTCAACTTAAATTACATTCAATTGACTAAAAACATGAGTTGAATCTGGTATAACATGTTTTAAAAAGTTGAAATTGCTTAACTTTTTTTTATGAGTTAAAGTAATGTAAAAACAAGAAATGATGGTGGTGAAGAAGAGGGAATGCAAGGAAGAATTGTTGAAAGCTGGATTTGTGAAAGCATGTGATCACTACAGGTTCAAAACATCTTTCCCAATTTCTGTTCCAAAATTATGAGATGGTTACAGGAAGGCATTAATTTCACCCAATATTTATGTGCTACTATCTTCTATCAGCTAAAGTTGTGCTAGGCAGTAGCCAGAAAGGCAGCTCAACAAGTTTAAAAACAGAGCAATAATGTTGGCTAATGATACCCAAAAATATTCAGTTTTGCTTATACTTTTTAACCAATGAATCATTCAAGTTCCATATTGTGTCAAGTGTGTTACTGACACATCTTTTGCTAGCTAAAGAAACATCATGCATCAAACGGATGTGGTGTCAGTTGTGCAAGGTCAAGTTTTCTCCTCCTGCAGCCCGATGGCTCAGTAAAACTGAAAAGGTCAGGTCATTTCTGTCATTCAGACAACTATCAGGGACACGGCAGCCTGAACTGGATAGCACACACATGCTTGAGAAAAACATTCACAGAAGAAATCTTTAATCTGAATGACTACAGCAGTCACACACACACACACACAGAGTTGTGATGTTTTTTTCCACAATTCTCTTCCCACTCTAATGTCATAGTGCCATTTTCACCTCCTCAAGTAGCTACGAGAAATGAATCTTGAGTAGTACACTTCGCTTCTTCTCTGCCAATAAAGCTTGTGCATTAATTAGTGAGTTATTTTAGGATTCCACACTCACGCTGTTTTCAGATTAATGAGAGAATCCCCCGCAAACAGTACAGAAAACAACCCACTATAAATGCAAAGGTTTCATTATATCATATAATGTTTTATTTTATTAGGTTACTATATTATGTTACACTGACTATGTCTTCTACATTAAAGCAATAAGCCAGTGCATTATATCAGTGAATTTATGTTTTAACATTAAAACTATTAAAACATTTCTAATAATTGAAATAAAGCTAAAATAATATATATAAATATTAGTGATTTTGGGGTAAATGTACCACAGTATAGTGATTTGACAATGGTTAAGTTGTGATTTTACAATATACATAATATATATATCAGTGGTGAACTGTGACTTTTTTAACCGGGTATGCTGAGTGATAAGATCAGATAAGCTCTATATGTCTCTGCATCAGCTAAATGATTTTTTTATTCACACTGAATAGGAGTTAAAATTCCCACCCGGGTGACACTAATAACAGACCATGCAAAATACCAAAAAATATTTAAAATATTGCAAAGTAATGTTGCAACCTTTGAAAGAATAATAAAATCAGAGGAGGACTTTAACTGTAAGCGGCACGAGCATATGCAAAACAAAGGGAACAATATGATGTTTGTTATTATTAAAATTTTATATAGCCCACGTTTTTATTTAAAAAAAAAAATATTTACCGCTTAGGCAATAACGTTGACAATAACGTCGTATATCTTCAACATACGTTGTCTATGACCAAAAATGTAAAAAGATATGTTTTCTGTGGACTTTTAAAATTTGCTTTGCTTGAGAAAACAAAAATATACAGTTACAGTGTTTTTTTTCTTTTGATTTAGTCGAGTTGGTTTTGCATCAAACACAATGTGATTTTCGGCAATCGAGATCTGGCAGCAACAGCACATTTTCCCGCTTGGGCTAGCGCTTCGCGAACAGCTTACCTCGTGCATTAAATCTGCCGCAGACCTGCAAATCACTGAGAATGCACATCAATCCTGACGAGTCATAGCAACAGAGCGGAGGCGAGAAAGCTGCGGAGAATCCGCTCGCCCGGAAGCAACCGCAACTGACGTAGAGTTAAAGACAATTACTGCCGTTTGGCAAATAAATGATTGTACAGGCTTATTCCTAACTCTTTAAGCTTTAAGTTACATTTCAAATGACAAGGGATCAACTTATAATCATGTTTAGGCTATATGAATAATCCCGTAAATTTATTCTCTCAAATGGCCTGGGTATGCGGAGCATTCACGCTCTAGAGGAGATCTGCATGGAGGAATGGGCCAAAATACCAGCAACAGTGTGTGACAACCTTGTGAAGACTTACAGAAAACGTTTGACTTCTGTCATTGCCAACAAAGGGTATATAACAAAGTATTGAGATGAAATTTTGTTATTGACCAAATACTTATTTTCCACCATAATTTGCAAATAAATTCTTTGAAAATCCTACAATGTGATTTTCTGGATTTTTTTTTCTCATTTTGTCTCTCATAGTTGAGGTATACCTATGATGAAAATTACAGGCCTCTCTCATCTTTTTAAGTGGGAGAACTTGCACAATTGGTGGCTGACTAAATACTTTTTTCCCCACTGTATATATATATATATATATATATATATATATAGTCTTAAAAATACATATTTTATTATTTATTATTGGCAAGCAAGTATACAATTTTCTAGCATTTCAGTGTATGCTCTATTAAAACTAATACTCTCAAATAAATAAAGTAGGTTTGAGAAACCCTTACATTATATCCAAAGGAATATACTAGAGGCTGTAGGGGGAAAACTGTGTGATCAATACCATTGAAAGGTGGCTATAACCCAATATGCCTCACCGCTGCCCTATGGCCAGGTGATGCAGGATATAAAATGTCTCTCTCGTGTCTTCTCAAATGAGATTTATTTAGCTTTGGTGGGCGCTTAATGTAGTTTACCCTCTCATAAAAGACTATCTGTTTTCATTCCACTGAAATCTGTTTTTTATGATGCTTTGAGTCAGGACTACTCAAGGACCACAAAACAGGTTCCCTTTGTCTCATAATGCTGACATTTTTCTCTAACCTGTGATTTTCTTTTTTTCTATTAGTTTATATCTCGCAAATCTGAGTTCATATCTTGAAATTCTGTAATTTTCTCTAAGAATGGTGAGAAAAAAGTCTGAATTGTGAGATATAAATTAATATTGTGATAAAAAAAATCTAAATTGTGAAATAAAAAATATCACAATTACCTATTTGATTTTTTATTCCGTCTCAGAAATGGGCTAAAAGGTACAAAAGCTGTCATTGGGGCAGTACCTTTTCAAAAGGTGCACTTTTGTACATTTTAGATACTAATATGTACACTTAAGGTACTAATATGTACCTTTAAGGTACCAATATGGACTGTTTAGATACAAAGGTGTGCCTTTTGAAAAGGTACCGCCCCAGTGACAGATTTTGTACCTTTTTTTCTGAGATTGTATAGAGGAGCCACATTTGAAAAGAGCAAACTGAGGGCAGAAAGAGGCAGCTCTGAAATCCCCAGGTATCTTCACATTTCTTCTCCTTTAGCCAGAGTGACTCATCAGGTCCATATGCTTTCAGCCGGCGTGCTGTCGAGGATGGCCACACACAAGCGTTTTTACCTACTGTGGCAGCTGCGGGATTTTGGCCTGTTCTTTCCGGCCGGGTAAAAAGCACTGCTTGATATCAGCAAAAAGCTTATAGGAGAGAGCTGAGGTGGATCTTTTTGCCTGCTTGAGCGAGATATCAGACGGAGGAATTGCACGCTCATTTTCGTCTCTGACTCTGACGAGACTGAGGCTGTCTTTCTCCTCTGCAGTGCTGCCGAACCCATTAGCAGCAGAGGAGCGCTCATCCGCCTGACTTCAGAAGAGAAATGCTCAATACTGAGACGTTTGTGAGCAGAGAGAGAGAGAGAGATGCTGATGCAGCTGGTGTGAGATATTATCACACTGAACCGCTGATGATAATTAAACACAAGTCAATAAATCGGCTCCTGGTGTCGGCACGTCTACCTCAGATAATGGTGCTCTGGAGCAGAAAGCTATTAAATGAGATTTCATAAGCCTTCTGTTGGATCTCCACTCATTACATGAATGAAGCAAGGACATGAAAAGGGTTTCTTTTAATGGTATGCAACTGGGTAAAACTCATATTTACCACAATTACTGCACACTTGCTCTTAATTCTATCTTAAATCTGTCTGTGTTGCCGGGAAACTCATCAACATGCAAATTACTACTGTGTCTGATATTTCATATCCAATATGCACCAATTAAATGGTAATTATTCATATGTCTATAACCACAGCTATAACACGCGTGCTGACACTTTGACAATTAAAATTAAAGTATTATTATGAAAACCAAATATGAAATGTATGTTGTGTCAAGTGAGTGATTTTTATTCAGTTCGCTTGAAGATCTAATTAAATACGAAGGACCAAATTACAAAAATTAAATCATTTAATATTGAAATAAATTGTGAAATACAAAACTGTTAGCAAAAAACACTTAACAAAATATAAAAATCAATACATTAATTATTAAATCAAAAAACTCATAAATGCCTGTTGTACTTCATTTTTTCATGATGACTAAATATGGATATAATGCTAAAATGAAATACAAACAAATTAATGTTCATTTCATTTTAGCATTACTTTGTACATTTTTATTTATTTTGTAATGATAAGCTAATGCTAAAATGAAATACAATTTATTAATTTGTTAGGCGATTTAATAATAATTAATTGAATAAATTAGTTAGGTGATTTAAAAATTAATAATATAATGCTTTTTATGGTTTCATTAACTGTTTAATTGTATAGTTAATAGTTTCTTTAATTATTTATTTAGTGATTTAATTTTGGAATATAATTTTGGAAATAATCTGTTCATAATTAAAGTGGGGAAATCAAGTATTCATTATTTATGGAATTCTAAATCCCTAAATAGCATCACAAGCATCACAAGCGGTCAAGCACCACCAACTTTCACAACTAACATCAGGTTTCTCAAAGCGGTTCATGCAAGTGTGCTGGTAAAAATCAGCTTAAACACAAATTAGTAAATAGCAAAAGATACAAATCAATCAAAAAACACAAAGTGCCAATGTGAATAACTGAAACGTTAGGTTAGGCTGTTTGATTGAACGTTAGGTTAGGAGGGTTTTCGTTAGTAGTTTGATATCAGATTAGAGTGCAAAATAGCAGGTCTCTGCGGCACACTGGGTTAACAAAAACAGTTCACCTCTGTGTGTATATTTCCTAATGGCATCACTGGCAGATAAACTAATTCCCTCCATTCTCCATCCATTGACAGCTAGTGGCTGAGGTTCTTACTGCCTGGTGTGGCCCTGTCCTGGACAGTGGGGTATATCAGTAATAGAGGTCAGTTGGTGTTATCACACGTAATGTGTTCAGAAACCAGCTGTGACATGGAGCAATGAAATCCATTACACAGCAGTTTGCTGAAATAAACAGTAAATCGAGCCACTGGCATAGCGACAATTTCAACCAGCCAAATTCAGCAAATAAATGCACAGACGTTCTGACCATATCCGTCAGTTATGGACACTGGGGAGATTTTGTAATATTATAGTATAACAATATATATTTTCTTTTTAAACAAATAAAAAATAAATACATAGATTTCTCTAATACAATTTTTATATGTAAATCATTTATTTAATACTATTATTATAATTTTTAATTTATTTAATATTATACTATATGTTATATTTTATGATTTATATTTAATATTGTATTTATTTACTCTCACTCTCTCTCTCTGAAATGTCTTGAATGAGACTTATCCTTCAAAAAAATAAAAAAAGATTAAGGCATTTGGTTGTCATCAGTGTTATTTTAGTATTATTCATATACTATTATAGTTTTTATTCATATTTTGAGTTAGATTTATTTTTATATATTTTCAGTTTTCTTTTAAATTTGTGTTTAATCCTTAGTCATTTTGTTATGTGCTTTTGTCAATTAATTTGTTTTTTAATTAAAAACTAATGAAATAAATATTAATATTTTGATAAAGCTATTAAATGAGATTTCATAAGCCTTCTGTTGGATCTCTACTCATTACATGAATGAAGCAAGGACATGAAAAGGGTTTCTTTTAATGGTATGCAACTGGGTAAAACTCATATTTACCACAATTACTGCACACTTGCTCTTAATTCTATCTTAAATCTGTCTGTGTTGCCGGGAAACTCATCAACATGCAAATTACTACTGTGTCTGATATTTCATATCCAATATGCACCAATTAAATGGTAATTATTCATAGTCATTTTGTTATGTGCTTTTGTCAATTAATTTGTTTTTTAATTAAAAACTAATGAAATAAATATTAATATTTTGATTAATTTTATTTTTGTTTCAGTTTTAGTTTAATTCAGTTTTAGTTGCTTTATTTATTTCCAATTAGTCATTTTAATGCTTCAACTTAAGACTTTTTAGTCTTGTTTATGTTTTTCATATATATATATATATATATATATATATATATATATATGAGAATGTATATGAGATTGTAAAGGCTGAAAACTCATGAATAATTATATTGGAAAGCTGTAAGAAGTCATATTAAATTATGTGTCCATGACCTAATTAATATTCATAATCTAAGCCTTTGCCCTTTTGTGACATCACTACAAGCCTGTGCAGTCCAACTGCTTCCACTATTTTTTAAAACAGTGAAGTGAAGCCTGTGATTCTGACTGACGCTGCATTTGGTGAGTCAATCTCAACTTATCAGCAGTTATTCAAGCGGTCTACTCCCGCTCGCAGCCTCCATCCCCGGGCCTGCGGTGTGGAGCCACTTCAGCCCAGCTCAAGGTAACCATTTCCAGTCAGAGTGAGAGTTTCTCTCCCCTGAAGTCGTCAGGGGCCAGGTACTGGATAAAACAGACAATACAGCCTGTGACAGCGAGCGCTCAGCCATTACTAACCCACAGACAGGAGAGCCGAGAGTGAGCAGGTTATTCCAGGACAGGGGGAAGAGAAGGACCTGAGAGACGTGCTGTGGGCCGGGCTGGATCTGTGGCAGATCTGCCTCACCTCTATCAAATCTATTGGGGGACTGAAAGAGGGTCTTGCGGGAGGGCAAACAGGGCTAACGGACAATTTCACCAGTGGACAAATAGGCTGAAAGGATTCCGGTCAGCAATTGCTTGGCTGGCTCTGTACAAGAAAAAGAGCTTGAGCAGCAAATAGAAGTTGGAGTGGATGTGGTCTCATGTAGTCAGACGGTTGACAATCACTATAAAGTCTCATCCACAATCCACAAAGACTGAAAATGGATCGTCACCAAGCAGCAGATACAAATAAAACTGTAACAAAATAATCTAACCCTTGCTGATGTAAGTAACACAAGCGATTCATTTCAAAGAACCTTGTGATCGGACCGATATAAACAGATTTTAATAAACCAAGTTGTAAACAGGGTCAGAGAAAATAAACTTTGTAGCTGAATAATCCTATTGTCAATAATCCTACTGTCTTTACATAATATATATATATATATATATATATATACAGTGGGTACGGAAAGTATTCAGACCCCCTTAAATTTTTCAGTCTTTGTTATATTGCAGCCATTTGCTAAAATCATTTAAGTTAATTTTTTTTCCTCATTAATGTACACACAGCACACCATATTGACAGAAAAACACAGAATTGTTGACATTTTTGCAGATTTATTAAAAAAGAAAAACTGAAATATCACATGGTCCTAAGTATTCAGACCCTTTGCTCAGTATTTAGTAGAAGCACCCTTTTGATCGAATACAGCCATGAGTCTTTTTGGGAAAGATGCAACAAGTTTTTCACACCTGGACTCACTGACGTAACGTTGAACGTGACTGACTGAATGGGAACATTAGGATATCAAGTAAAGATCATGTTCCATGAAGATATGCATTGCTAAGAACTTCATTTTGACAACTTTAAAGGAGATTTTCTCAATATTTAGATTTTTTTGCACCCTCAGATTCCAGATTTTCAAATAGTTGTATCTCGACGATGCAGCGACCGACATCCTGTCCTCTGCCTGTGCCCCGCACAAGATGCTAGACCCCGCCCTGTCCGAGGACCCAGCACGCTCGTCCGGAAGCACCAGGTGGTGCGACATGCTCGAGGAATGAGAGGCCCGCGGAGACGTACTCGACGGGGAAGCTCTCACCGTCACCCTCAGGTCTCCCTGACCATGAACCGAAGTAGCCCTCCGAGAACCAGAGGAGCTAGAGCGGGGCATGGCAAGGGGGATACCCCCCCGTTTAATGAGGAGGTATCTGGACCGCAATGTCGCGATGGTCATGTTCCCGCAGTGAGAACATGACTCATCCATGAGCGCTGCTTCAGCGTGCTGTAAGCCCAAGCACGAGAGGCAGTGATCATGACCGTCAGATGAAGGCAGGAAACGACCGCATCCAGAAACGCACGAGCGGGAAGCCATCTTTAAAAAGACGCCCGTCGCTCGTGAAGCTCTTTTAGAAATAGCTCTTTTAGAATTTTTGGAAACACTCTTTTAGAGAGAGCGCTGAAGCGCCCAGGGGAGGTCGCGGCGAGACCGCAGAATGAAAGCTGCAGCCCGCCGAGGTTTCAGCAGCCTGGATGGCAACCCCCGCTGATACGCCGTCACACCAACGCCAGCTGTTTCTCGAACACTCGCGGAGATTCGTCCTGTAGAAGGCTCGGCTCCGAAGCGAAAAGCTGATGTGCGTTTGCACGCGCTCTCCTTTTATACCCGCGCTGCGGGGCGGGGTGCGCGTGGCGAAACACGCACGCCAACTGTCATTGGCTTGTTTAGTTAACACTCGAAGGTGATTGGGCTCTCGGGCGAGATCCCAATTCGTCAGTCACTGACGTAACGTTGAACGTGACTGACTGAATGGGAACATTAGGATATCAAGTAAAGATCATGTTCCATGAAGATATGCATTGCTAAGAACTTCATTTTGACAACTTTAAAGGAGATTTTCTCAATATTTAGATTTTTTTGCACCCTCAGATTCCAGATTTTCAAATAGTTGTATCTCGACCAAATATTGTTCTATCCTAACACACCCATACATCAATGGAAAGCTTATTTATTCAGCTTTTAGATGATGTATAAATATCAATTTCGAAAAATGTACCCTTATGACTGGCTTTGTGGTCCAGGGTCACACATATTAATAATGCAACACCCTAATAATATTAATTATTAACATTGAAATATTACTCATAATACAATACACTGACCACAATGTAATGTTATCTTTGTTGACTAAAACAATTTGACATTTTAAAATATAAACTAAAACTGTTACAGAAACAAAAAAAATTGTGTTATAAACAGCACAGCTCAGACAGTCTCTGAATGGTCTGTAGGAGGGTTGTCTGAAGCTGAGATAAGAGTGGATGTGGAACACAGAGTCATAAAACCTCAAATAACAGAGAGTCAAGCGGTGAAAGGAAAAGATAAGAGCATGCATATAGGTCAGAGCGGTCTCTCTCTGCATGAAGACAGGTGGGAGATTGTTTTGTTGTGGTTACCTTGAGGTCGTGCTGGCGGGCTTCCTGCATGTCCTGCATAGAGCAGTAGTGGGCTTCCTGCAGCCGCTGCTCCCTGCGCTGATGCTCCAGCTCCATTTCCTGCAGCTGCTGTCCCAGGTGCTCTCGCTCCTGACTGAACTGTGCCTGCAGCTGCTGCAGGGAATGCTGGGATTGGGAAAGCTGCATCTCCAGGCTCTGTTTCAGCAAGGAAATCTAAACATAGGAAGCAGGAGACGCCGGTTGAAAAATAAAACAACTTTGCAGGTAAAAGAAAGCATATGAAAAAAAAAAAGTACAAGTAAAAACACCAATACTTGTGAACCATTAACCTTAATCGAACCTTATTATGAGTTTCATGCTCAATGGACAGCATTTGTGGAATGATGTTGATTACCACAAAAATTCATTTCCACTTGTCCCTCATTTTCTTAAAAAAGAAAAAAAAAAGGTTACAGTGAAGTACTTAAAAGGTACATAAGTGAATGGGGTCAAATGGGGTGAATGGGGTTATTACAGTTAACTAAAACAAAACAAAAAAAGAAAGAAAAATTGTTATTGAAATAAAGCCTAAGTGTAATGTTATATATTAATATTTAAATATTCAATGAAAAACTAAACAAAAATCAGAATTGTTGCCTTGGCAACTAAGTAAGTTTAAGTCAAAGCACTAAAAATACTAACTGGAGGGAAAAAACCCCCTGAAAATATAAAAACTCAAGCTAATTCTAAATATTATTAAAACTGTAACAGTATATAAATAACACTAAAATAAAATTTATGACCACCAACTGCCATAAGCAATAAACCCTAAAAAGCAAAACTCCCTAAAATACAGTAAACATTATTTAAACAGATGTACAGCTCAAATAATACGTTTTAACAGAAATTATTATGAATAAAGTGTTTTATAAAATTGTAAGCTTCACATTTATACATAATCTTTCTTTTTATAAGAAAATGAGGAATGATTCTTAATTATTTTTGTCAACAATCAACATTATGCCACAAATGCGGTCAATTAAGCTTAGCATGTACTGTACCCCGAATATTCCTGTAAGTAAGAACAACAGTAATAGTGATGCTTCCCTTAGCAAGCACCACTAATTAGCTAAACTGTGTAAAACATGCTCCTTATAGAGACTAAAACAAGAGATCATAAAAGTAGCAGTGATTGAAAATCTTCATTCATTTTCATGGTCACAGCATTTCTATTTCCACAAACTGTTAGCAGGCTTGTGTGTGCAAACACACACTGGCTCTAGTCTTCCTCTGTGAATAGAGCTGTGAGTTGAGTATGTGGGTGTGGATCTGTGTCTAGCAGCCATGTCTACAAGGACTCAATGAGGACTTAGTCTGGGACGAGGTGATAAGTCAGACATCGGCGCCAGATACGTTTTCCTCACACCAGTTGATTTGATAGAACTGGAGGTTTCAGTGGCTTCGGCCCACTCTTTGGCCTGCTTGCCTCATTAGAGGAGTCGCTTATGACTGGAGGGTGACAGGGAGAGAGTTTTTCCATGTCATACCCGCCAACAATCCGAGACTTGTGAAGGCAATAAACCGATGCTGCGCTTGTCATCGCATCAGCGAATAATTTCATTTTCAAGCCGACTGGAAGTGGTTTCAATATGCCCAGGATATCACTGCTCATATCCCAGCCGGTGCGCTGCTGATGCTAATAAAAAGATGAACGCTAGTCATCATGTTAAAACTAGATTTTTACATTTGAGGAAATCGTGAAAAGAGCTTGGTATGGCAAAACTTGAAGCCATAACTTTACTTGTCAAAAAAATCATGACTGAATCATGTTCAGTCCCCAGGGGCCCCAACACGGGGCATTTCTACATTGCTGCCAATGAAAAGATCTTTTAGAATGTCTGGTCCAAAGATAAGATCCTTCTGACCCGTTTGCAATACTTTTTTTTCCCCCAAACCAGGGGAAAAATGGAGGGGGGTGCCAAAACCTCGTATGTAGATCTGCTAAATACAGAAACTGAACTAAAACTACACTGAAAAAAAAACTGCTGTAGAAACAATTTTCACTCAGAAACTGCTAGCAAGTTCCACTATTACAAAAAGAAAAGGCAAGTTACACATGGAATAAAATGTGAAAGTTTGAAGTAGAAAGACTGAAATAGTATTTTCTTGCAAAACATACTCCAATAATCGTTGTTTTATTAAAAATTTCACTTTTTTTTTTTGAGTATATTTGTTTTAGAATTTGCCTAAACTCCACCCGGCCTATAATAATCTTTCCCTGTTTTGACTTGGATGTAATTCACAATACACAAGGAAAGATTTGTTGCTACTTCCATTTCATTGTCTTTAAGATAAAGATTTTTGAAAAATATTAACATACTTCACTTCAGTAAGCTACACAATTTCAAGCATCATTCATATCTGCAGAAAAAATTTGGGTGTGCCAAAATGTTGTCTGGAACCAGAAGGATAACACCACATATAATTGTGTGTAACTGATTTTTCTCAGCAGCCACCACAAAATAACGTGATGCACTCTGATGCATCTAGTGCACTAGAGAGTGCTGATGGGTGAGGCTCAAGACGTTTCTGCAGTGGCTGTAATCGCTTCTCCAATAAGCTCTACAGATCTTGCCACTGCTGCTGACACATTTAGAGCTCTGAGAAAGAAAGAGGTCTCGGTTGCCTGCCAAACACTCAACACACATATACAAGTAAATAAAACAACAAAGTTCATGATGATGAAAGGAGACAAATTATGTATTGAAGCTGAAAATTAAAAAATGGCAAAGTGGAAAAAAATAACTGAATTTGAGACTCAAAGTAACAGTTTTTCCAGCCTTGACCCCACAGGTACGAATGCCATAAAACTATTGCCTAAAACCACAAAAAAAAAAATGAATTTTTTGGTAACATTTGGGGGCATGAAAGCCACACACACATGAGGTGTGTGAAACAATGTCTCCTGTGATCTTGAATAAAAAGCATGCAAACTAGCCCAAATCCTGTGTTCACAGCAAAAAATAGCATTTCTAATATAATAATTGCCAGCAAGCCAAGTATCACACTCCCACTCTGGAGAAGAGAACCAGTTATGTAAATGCAAGTTAATTTCCATATAAATTATTGAAAAACACAATATTGTAACTTGTTACATTTTCCCAAAAGTGATCAGCAGTGACAGATTAAAATAAATATATATTAAATTTTTTTTAAAAAATGTAATCAGTAATACAAATATAAATCTAATTATAAAAAAAATAAATATAGATTAAAATTAAAATGAAATAAAAATAACACAATTTAAAAATAATAATTTTAAAACTAATAATTATAAATGTTATGTGTCATAATAAAAGACATGGACTAACATGAATCACTAAATTTCAATAGAAATGGTGCTTGTCTATATAAAACTTGCCACTATATTGCTAAGAAGTTGTCGTGGTGTTGCTATCTGGTTGCTAGGGTGTTCTGTTACTGGCTCAGTTCAAAAGAGCCCATTATCGAGTCTCTGTTACTCTAATCTCTAGATGTTGTCCGGGTCCCTCCTTAAAAGCGATGCAAAACTCCACAAGATCGAATGCTTAGAAATGTAGTAGCACACCTCTTCTCAATGCACCTTAAGATTTGAGGCATCAATAACATGCATAGCTTAAACGGTTCTGGAAGAGTTATGCTCTATCATGAGAAAAAGTGTTAGCGACGCTTGCCTGAGGTCCCTTGCGGTTTTAAGTGGATTTTGAATAGGGACTTGCACAAGGTCTCAAACAGAATCTGAAAGTCATTTTTCAGCCTGTTTGCTTTTTTTCCCCATCTGTAATATTCTGTTTCCGTACTCTAGACGAGGACAAGTAGACCATGGAAAAATAATTAGCTATAAAACAAAGTCCAGACAGCAGGAGGTCACTGAATGGAGCTAATGACTATTGTAGCAAGGCTGAACTGCTGGCCTTTGTCATAATCTTGTGATTAAAGCTGAAAATTATCAATACAGGCAACTAGAGAATATCTGATTGGTGAGTATATCACATGAACCGCAGTTTAAAAGCAAATCAACTGAATTGTAAGTTACAATGTGTCCTTGATTATTGTATAGCCACCACAAACCTGAAATCATATGAGATAATGCGCTGATCATTTTGAATACTAACTTGCACAATTCTCTCACCATGGCATTATCATGGCTTTGTGTACAAAACCCAATCCTCTACCTCCATCCAAAATAACAGAGAGCTTCTTGAACGAACAAGCAGTAAACAAGTTCTGTAAAATGACTTTCTTACATAATTTTTGGTTTCAGGGTCATACTTTTATTTAGAATAAATCAAATCATACACTGCTGTAAATAGTTATCTCTCTTCAAAAGCTGCATATGGTTTTGTATTGTTTTTGGGGGCTGATTTGATTACAAAAAAACTGTGTGTGGTTATATTATAAATGCAATAGTAACTAAGTCAGCAGATATGAGTGTTCAAGCTTATGAAAAATGCACAGAGGGGTATTCCAAGGATACATCTGCAATATCTGGTAATGTTAAAGTGTGGATAAGCGATGGATTTTCAACTACTGTTGTATTTCACTGATGCTTTTATCCTTTTGAAAAGTGTCTTTGGGGTTTGCAGTTTATTAAAGCATGTATTCCCTATATTGACTTGTTTGTCTGGCTTACTGTGAGGTTACATGTAATCTTTTGCTACGGTTAACTGTGCAATTTCTCTGCCACATGCTTCAACAAACAGAAATGCAAAAAACAATGTGAGGTTTTCTGAACCCTCCCTCCATCTGCCATTGGTCACATAAACACATAGCACCGCCACAGATTTAAATCATTGGTTAAGCCAGTGTTGCTGTGTTGGCCAGGACAGGACACTCAACCAAATGGAGGCTTGCTTAGAAGTACACAACTGTTCAAAAGTTTGGGGTTGGTAAGATTTTTGTAATGTTTTTGACGTCTCTTGTGTTCACTAAGGCTGCATTTATTTGATTGAAAATACATGTTTAAAAACAGTAATATTTACAGTAATTTTGTGAAATAATATTACAATTTGAAATAACTCTTTTCTATTTTAAAATATTAAAAAATTTAATTTTGCCATTTATTTATGTGATGCAAAGCTGAATTTCAGCAGTCATTACTCCAGTCTCCAGTGTCACAAAATCCTTCACAAATCATTCTAATATGCTATTGGGTGTCCGATGTGGTGAAAATAATATCTTATTATTATCAATATTGAAAACAGTTGTGCTGCCTTATATTTTTGTGAAACCCAATGATTATTCTTTTCAGGATTCTTTGATGAATTGAAGTTTAAAATAACAGCATTGTCACTTTTGATCAATTTAATGTGTCCTTGCTGAATAAAGTAATAATTTCAGATAAAATAAAATCTTACTAAACTCAAACTATTGAATGGTAGTGTATTTATTTTCTGTACTTTGTAGAAGTATGCAATACTCAATCTGCAATAATCATAAACCATTTGAGAAAAATCAACAAGGAAATGCCTAAATGTGGATGCACATATAAAATGAATGAACAATGACATAATTTAATCATGACGATAAATTAACAAATGAAACATAATTAAATAATAAAACAAAATGTAATCAAAATATTGATAAATATGTTTCATATTGGCAGTAGAGTGTTGCCTCTGGTTTCAATGAATAAAAAAAGCTATAGGAAATAAAAAAGTACTAAAACTGAAAATGCAATTATTAAGCACTCCATAATCACTCTTTAAACATACAAATTCAATTCTGTCATTAGTTCTAAACTGAAAATTATTTTTGACTTTATCTTGACCTTTTTGTAGAGATTTATTTATTCACATTAAATAACTAGTTGCTCAATTCATTTATCAATTTCTCAGTTGATTTATACATTTCTTGAAAATAAAACAAAATGTAATCAAAATATTGATAAATATGTTCATTCATATTGGCAGTAGAGTGTTGCCTCTGGTTTCAATGAATAAAAAAAGCTATAGGAAATAAAAAAGTACTAAAACTGAAAATGCAATTATTAAGCACTCCATAATCACTCTTTAAACATACAAATTCAATTCTGTCATTAGTTCTAAACTGAAAATTATTTTTGACTTTATCTTGACCTTTTTGTAGAGATTTATTTATTCACATTAAATAACTAGTTGCTCAATTCATTTATCAATTTCTCAGTTGATTTATACATTTCTTGAACAGCCCCACTGGACCCTCATAGGCTGACTGCAGTGGTCTCAACATGCAGTGTTAGTACAGTAGTTGCATGAATGTGTTTCTGACCTGCTCCAGAAGGTCCTCCACCTTCCTCTGCCAGCTCTCTCTGGCGGAGCACATCTCCTGATCTTTATTCTGTGCCAGCTGAGTGAGTGCTGACCTTTTATTCTCCTCATGCTCTTCACGCAGCTCCTCACGCAGTTTCTTACACTCTTGCCTGTGGACAAAACCCCCCCCCAAAAAACACACACTAGTGATCATACTGTTTTGTGCAGTTTTTTTGCCGACACCTTTTGACACAAATCTGATAAAAACAAGACACAATTGGTTTCTGCTGTTGCACACATCTAAATATAAAAATACAAAAATCCTGGGTCCATTGATCATTAATGGCTGCTAAATGAGCCGGGCCCCCTTCACATGCTCCACAGATCTTTTAATGCACCTACATTTCTCTGCTGCACAGCGGTGGAGGTCACAGAAGAGGTTGACTTCCACATTACGTGGTATAATTGCAGAACGTCATGAGAGTGCAGCACTGAGCTTAAATCTGTGACTATTAAGTCTGTGCTACAGAAAATGCCCAAATAACTGTCAGTGTGGAGTACCTCACACACTCGGAGACACTGTCAAACCTTTTAAAGGTGTGAAATTTGTCTTAATTGCTGCTTAAGAGGAAATGGAAGCACTTTGAAAGCCGCCTGAGACCACAGCAATAAGCACTAAGGCTGTAATTGGATTTTTAATTTTTAAAAAAAAATACACATGTTGATTTATCTGTTCGTTTATGGTGTCAAAAATCTCTAATTGATAATACACCGCAGAACAGCATTTATTTACTAATTACTAATTTATTCACTATATAAATATTATATTATACTAATAATACTAGACATACTATACTATAAATATATTACTATTTAATATATATATATATATATAGATGTAGAGAGAGAGGATGCAGTAAGCATTAACAATTACAAATTTATACAATTTCAAAAGAACTGTTCTTAAATTTAACCAAATTTTAATCACATTTTTACCTTCACTAGCTAATTTTAAAATGGACCTTCTGTGTGAGAAATATAACATAATATAATAATTGTGATATATTTAATGAAATTCAGTATAAAATAGTTATAGATGAATTATAGCAGTCAGCATAAACAATGTAAATATAAATTACAAATTTATATGAATTTGAAAGGGAAAACGCATACATTTGAAAAAGCATAATTTCTTTGACATTTTTCAATATTTTAAGTCACATTTTTGCCTGCGCTACTTCAGTGCAGGAATATATGTAATATAATGTAATATAATATGATATTGGAGAGTTCAAAAAAGCATTCATTTTGTACAAATATAAAATACTTTTAGATCGCACCAGACAATAACTTCCAAGATTATTCCATGCCACTTGCCTACATTCATAATATATTCACAATATTCTGGTAAACACCTTGAAAAAATTAGGGGGCAAAATATGCCACCCCAGGTATGGATTCTATGTCAAATAAACAGACAAAAAATGTAAAAGCTAAATTACAATGCAAAAAGGTTGGAGTCATAGTCAAGTGGTTAGACATGCTTCATGAGCTGCATCTTCAAATCTAGCCTGGTCATACTCCAAACCCATTACTCCTCTTTCTTCCAAACAATTCAGAGTAACTGAAAAGAGACATTTTATCAGACATCTTAGGAACTGTTAATGGAGTTTTTTGTCTCTAACATTATAGCTAAGTCAGAAACAAACACACACACTAGCAACTGCCTCATCCACTCATGGTGTGCATTACAAGAGGAGCTGCTAAATTAACCAGCACTTCTGCTGAACAGAAGTTCCTGTTTGAGGCTTTATCACCTTTATAAACTCTTACAGGGAGTCCATTTGTCTTCATAAATGATCTCAGTGCAAAGCTGTCAGTCCAGCAAACAAAACTGGCGTAAACAGTTTTGATTTGTTGCACTCGGCACACGCATGCTAGCGACATCCAGACGGCGCTGCCTCGAAGGGGAGGATCCATCTGGAGTTTTTATAAACTTCATTGTGTGCTGCAGCTGTGAGTGTAATTGTACAATGCAAATTCAAGTGTTGATAAAGAAGTCAGTGATAGCTTAATAAGATGCAAGTGCCTGTGTCTGACAGATCGGCACAATGATGAACAAACCCTCTTGTAACACTTGCAACACAAAGTCTGACAGACATTTGTCCTCTGATGATGCCTGAAGGATCAGTTTGAGGAAACCCTTGTCTACAGGCTAACTTCATATTATCCAACAGGCTAAAACATATTTTTTTTCTTAAATATTTTTAGTTCTCACCATTTTTCAACCCTTAACAAGACAGTTTTTCCCCTAATTACAATGTTGCTATTGATAATACAATTAAAACTAAAACAATTAAAAATAGTTTGCATTGATGGAATAATATATATAGAATATAAATAGATGAAAAACGTAAACAAAATAGATGAAACGTAAATAAAAATTAGAAATGCTGCCTTGGCCTTGGAAACTACCGAAAGTAAAATATGTTGAAGCTGAAGTACTAAAAAAATCACAAAATCACACATGGAATTTCTAACATTTAACATGTTTTCCATGGACTAGACCTCTTTAAACTTTCATGAAATAATTCCTCAGCGCTATAAATGATATTAGTTGAGAACCTTTACTAATTGTGGACTTTACTAATTGTGTGAGGCCATGGAAACTCCTAGATATTCAAAACAAGGCATCTCTTGAAATACGAGTCTCTCCACCTAGATCCAACATCACTACCAGCACTTATTTTGAGCAATAACAAGCTCTACATTGGTCCACATTCTCCTAAATAACAACCTTTACTAATTGTGGACTTTACTAATTGTGTGAGGCCATGGAAACTCCTAGATATTCAAAACAAGGCATCTCTTGAAATACGAGTCTCTCCACCTAGATCCAACATCACTACCAGCACTTATTTTGAGCAATAACAAGCTCTACATTGGTCCACATTCTCCTAAATAATAAGTTAAAACCCAAATAGCATGCTCCAGGGCACCACCCAGAACAAATGTTGTGGAAAATGAGCTACCAAGGATGAAAGCCAATAAATGTTTTGTTGATTTGGCATTAAAAGCATGTTGAGCTTCTGCTTAGGGCCTGTTGATCTTCAACCTTCCTAGTTATCTCCTTTTTAGAGTTTTCAGGGGATGTTTTAGTGGCGAACTGGTAACTTTGCAAAACTATGAGCACACAAAGTAGCCAAAATGTTCTTAAAGCGATAGATCAAAAATAAAATTCTGTCATCCTTTAGCCTGCATGAGTTTCTTTCTTCTGCGGAAGATAAAAGAAGATATTTTGAAGAATCAGGGTATCCAAACAGTTGCTGTTAGCCATTGATTTCCATCGTGGGTTTGGCTACCCACATTCTTCAAAATAACTTCTTCTGTGTTCAGCAGAAGAGAGAAATTCACACCGGTTTGGAACAAATTAAGGGTTAGTAAATTATGACAGATTTGTCATTTTTGGGTGAACTATCCCATTAAGGGCCTTTGTTTTAGTCCAATACAACTCAGGCTTATACTAATGACCCATTGTCTTATTTGAAGGCCCATGATATTAAACACTGGTTGTAAGCATTGCTAATGAATTAGGCAGGCAAGCCTTTTTGAGCCAACGCCAAAACACTTACAGCTGTTGGGAACTTTAAATGGTACATGAGTCATCACATAGCTTGGCAAATAAGGAGAGAATGTGAAAAAACGAGAAGTGCCTTGCTTGTTAACAAACCACTTAAATAGACAGTTCACCACAGATTAACAACAAAAAAATAAAAATCTGTCATTGTTTACTTTCCCTCATGTCATGGAAAAGTATGGCCAGAATATTCTTCAAGAATGTTGATTTCATGACTTACATAATGTCAAGGTTTTGAATTAAGTAAAGCCCTCTTCTAACTCTGAACTTTGACATTGGAAATACTTCTTGTATGTTTTAACACTGACAACATCACTGACAAATAAATGAAAAAAAATATATATAAAGAAATGGTTAATAATAATAATATTATATGTGAATATTATTATTGTTAGTAAGTAGCTACATTAATAATAATGTTTTATTTGCTTTTTGCACAATTGTTGGAAATTTCACTAATACTTAGCCCATAAAACAAAAACAATAATAATAATTATAATAAATAATAAACTAATAAAAAAATAAAAAAATAGATTTTTAAAATGTTAAATTATAACTTAAAAACTAAAGTCGAAATTATTTAGAATATAATAATTAGCTTCTTTGCTCAATTGTTGGGCCTTGCATTAATACTTAAAACATAATTATTGAAATTAAATAAATAAATGATGATGAATGATGAAGGAAACAAAGGTAAAGACCATTTTTAATAATAATAATAATAAAACGTATTTAATCTGTGACATTATTATTATTTCTTCATTTCACCTTATAAATTATACAGTTATTTAGAATACAAGAATTAGATAATTTATATTATTAATTAATTGTATTTACTTTTTTCACAATTGTTGGACTTAAAAAATATTTAAAAATAAGCAAATAAATAAATACAAAAAAAAAAAATCAAAGAATGAATCAATAAATACAAGAAGAGAAATAAATAAGATGAGGAATAAACAAACAAACAAAAAAATAAAACCAAAGAAATGGTATTCCAGATGGAGACAATGGGTTTTTAATTAAGAAACAAAAACATAATTTAATCTGTGATTTTATCTGGTCATCCATTCATAGGCTCCATTATAGATGGATATTTATTAAACTGTTATGTTAACTAAAATGCCTTTAATATGAAGTTTCTTGACTAGTTTTTTTTTCATGACTGAGAATTCAAGGGACAGGTTTGTTACCATATTTTGATGATGTCCCTTTAATATACCATGGGGGTGAGTAAATATTTCTGAAAGCACATTTCCAAGAACTCTCCTTCGTGTAACACAAAAACATGTGCTCTTTACCTGAGTGTCTCAGTCCACTTCAGCTCGAGCTCCAGGGCCATCTTATCCATTTTGAGCTTCTCTTCCTCTTTGGTAGTGATGAGTTTGGCATCGTGCCGTTGTTTCTGAGTCTCCATCTCTCCCTGAGGACAAGAACGAGAGTGAACATTAGCTCTGATGAGCCATTAAGCACATGACCCGTAATTGTGAGGTCTAACACGTGGCACTCAGGACGAGAGAGAGAGGGCTCTTCTTCACAGCTATCAATCAAACTGGGTCCAGGAGATGGAAATCAATTTTAATTTCTCCACTCACTCATTTGTTCTCTCACGCACACACACTGGTACACTCATACAGGTCTGATTCATTATGCACGGTCACTCAGAGAACCTGTGCTTCAGGTCAAGGACACAGGAAGAGGAACCGTGAAGAGGCCTCTCTAATGAATTGTCTTTTATAGGGGCCAAAAACGCAGGTGGGTGTAATTCAACAGAGCACCTATTACTCGTTTCATAATGATGAACTCATTGCAGGTGTGTTTTAGAAGCTATTCATGGAAACTGAGGGCAAAAGTTGTATATTTAAAAAAATGACACACATCGACTTTATATAAAACATTGAAAATCATCGAATAAAAAAATGTCTGCAAAACTGGCAGGAGCAGCTGAGTTATGTGAATTTGAAGTATGTCTCATTCTCATTCTTTTTTTGGAGTATTTGCTTTTGGTAACAGACCTGAAGGGCTGTTAAGAGATTGCTGGTCTCTCTGAGTCTGGCTCGCGTGGCATCCAGCTCTTCTAGAAGCTTCTTCTGGGCGTCCTTCAGATTGGAGATGTGTCCCTCAGCAGAACTGAGTCCCTGCTCTCCCTGCTTCATCAGCTCCTGGAGTCGATTCACCTGAGGAACAGGAGAAGTTACTCACTTTTGAGCAGATGCTTGTTCTCAGTGTTGAGTTAAAGGACACTGTAAGAATTTAGAATAAATCAAATCATACACTGCTGTAAATAGTTATCTCTCTTCAAAAGCTGCATATGGTTTTGTATTGTTTTTGGGGGCTGATTTGATTACAAAAAAACTGTGTGTGGTTATATTATAAATGCAATAGTAACTAAGTCAGCAGATATGAGTGTTCAAGCTTATGAAAAATGCACAGAGGGGTATTCCAAGGATACATCTGCAATATCTGGTAATGTTAAAGTGTGGATAAGCGATGGATTTTCAACTACTGTTGTATTTCACTGATGCTTTTATCCTTTTGAAAAGTGTCTTTGGGGTTTGCAGTTTATTAAAGCATGTATTCCCTATATTGACTTGTTTGTCTGGCTTACTGTGAGGTTACATGTAATCTTTTGCTACGGTTAACTGTGCAATTTCTCTGCCACATGCTTCAACAAACAGAAATGCAAAAAACAATGTGAGGTTTTCTGAACCCTCCCTCCATCTGCCATTGGTCACATAAACACATAGCACCGCCACAGATTTAAATCATTGGTTAAGCCAGTGTTGCTGTGTTGGCCAGGACAGGACACTCAACCAAATGGAGGCTTGCTTAGAAGTACACAACTGTTCAAAAGTTTGGGGTTGGTAAGATTTTTGTAATGTTTTTGACGTCTCTTGTGTTCACTAAGGCTGCATTTATTTGATTGAAAATACATGTTTAAAAACAGTAATATTTACAGTAATTTTGTGAAATAATATTACAATTTGAAATAACTCTTTTCTATTTTAAAATATTAAAAAATTTAATTTTGCCATTTATTTATGTGATGCAAAGCTGAATTTCAGCAGTCATTACTCCAGTCTCCAGTGTCACAAAATCCTTCACAAATCATTCTAATATGCTATTGGGTGTCCGATGTGGTGAAAATAATATCTTATTATTATCAATATTGAAAACAGTTGTGCTGCCTTATATTTTTGTGAAACCCAATGATTATTCTTTTCAGGATTCTTTGATGAATTGAAGTTTAAAATAACAGCATTGTCACTTTTGATCAATTTAATGTGTCCTTGCTGAATAAAGTAATAATTTCAGATAAAATAAAATCTTACTAAACTCAAACTATTGAATGGTAGTGTATTTATTTTCTGTACTTTGTAGAAGTATGCAATACTCAATCTGCAATAATCATAAACCATTTGAGAAAAATCAACAAGGAAATGCCTAAATGTGGATGCACATATAAAATGAATGAACAATGACATAATTTAATCATGACGATAAATTAACAAATGAAACATAATTAAAAAATAAAACAAAATGTAATCAAAATATTGATAAATATGTTCATTCATATTGGCAGTAGAGTGTTGCCTCTGGTTTCAATGAATAAAAAAAGCTATAGGAAATAAAAAAGTACTAAAACTGAAAATGCAATTATTAAGCACTCCATAATCACTCTTTAAACATACAAATTCAATTCTGTCATTAGTTCTAAACTGAAAATTATTTTTGACTTTATCTTGACCTTTTTGTAGAGATTTATTTATTCACATTAAATAACTAGTTGCTCAATTCATTTATCAATTTCTCAGTTGATTTATACATTTCTTGAACAGCCCCACTGGACCCTCATAGGCTGACTGCAGTGGTCTCAACATGCAGTGTTAGTACAGTAGTTGCATGAATGTGTTTCTGACCTGCTCCAGAAGGTCCTCCACCTTCCTCTGCCAGCTCTCTCTGGCGGAGCACATCTCCTGATCTTTATTCTGTGCCAGCTGAGTGAGTGCTGACCTTTTATTCTCCTCATGCTCTTCACGCAGCTCCTCACGCAGTTTCTTACACTCTTGCCTGTGGACAAAACCCCCCCCAAAAAACACACACTAGTGATCATACTGTTTTGTGCAGTTTTTTTGCCGACACCTTTTGACACAAATCTGATAAAAACAAGACACAATTGGTTTCTGCAGTTGCACACATTTAAATATTAAAATACATGAATACTGGGTCAGTGGTCCGTTGATCATTAATGGCTGCTAAATGAGCCGCAGATATTTTAATGCACCTGCATTTCTCTGCTCCACAGCAGTGGAGGTCACAGAAGAGGTTAACTGACACATTATGAGGTGTAATTGCAGGACGTCATGAGAGTGCGGCGCAGGGCTTAAATTCATGATTATAAAGTCTGTGCTGCAGACTGTTCTAAAAGTGCCCAAATAGCTGTCAGTGCGGAGTACCTCACACACTTGGACACACTGCGAAACCTTTTAAAGGTGTGAAATTCGTCTTAATTGCTGCTTAAGAGGAAATGGAAGCACTTTGAAAGCCGCCTGAGACCACAGCAATAAGCACTAAGGCTGTAATTGGATTTTTAATTTAAAAAAAAAAATACACATGTTGATTTATCTGTTCGTTTATGGTGTCAAAAATCTCTAATTGATAATACACCGCAGAACAGCATTTATTTACTAATTACTAATTTATTCACTATATAAATATTATATTATACTAATAATACTAGACATACTATACTATAAATATATTACTATTTAATATATATATATATATATAGATGTAGAGAGAGAGGATGCAGTAAGCATTAACAATTACAAATTTATACAATTTCAAAAGAACTGTTCTTAAATTTAACCAAATTTTAATCACATTTTTACCTTCACTAGCTAATTTTAAAATGGACCTTCTGTGTGAGAAATATAACATAATATAATAATTGTGATATATTTAATGAAATTCAGTATAAAATAGTTATAGATGAATTATAGCAGTCAGCATAAACAATGTAAATATAAATTACAAATTTATATGAATTTGAAAGGGAAAACGCATACATTTGAAAAAGCATAATTTCTTTGACATTTTTCAATATTTTAAGTCACATTTTTGCCTGCGCTACTTCAGTGCAGGAATATATGTAATATAATGTAATATAATATGATATTGGAGAGTTCAAAAAAGCATTCATTTTGTACAAATATAAAATACTTTTAGATCGCACCAGACAATAACTTCCAAGATTATTCCATGCCACTTGCCTACATTCATAATATATTCACAATATTCTGGTAAACACCTTGAAAAAATTAGGGGGCAAAATATGCCACCCCAGGTATGGATTCTATGTCAAATAAACAGACAAAAAATGTAAAAGCTAAATTACAATGCAAAAAGGTTGGAGTCATAGTCAAGTGGTTAGACATGCTTCATGAGCTGCATCTTCAAATCTAGCCTGGTCATACTCCAAACCCATTACTCCTCTTTCTTCCAAACAATTCAGAGTAACTGAAAAGAGACATTTTATCAGACATCTTAGGAACTGTTAATGGAGTTTTTTGTCTCTAACATTATAGCTAAGTCAGAAACAAACACACACACTAGCAACTGCCTCATCCACTCATGGTGTGCATTACAAGAGGAGCTGCTAAATTAACCAGCACTTCTGCTGAACAGAAGTTCCTGTTTGAGGCTTTATCACCTTTATAAACTCTTACAGGGAGTCCATTTGTCTTCATAAATGATCTCAGTGCAAAGCTGTCAGTCCAGCAAACAAAACTGGCGTAAACAGTTTTGATTTGTTGCACTCGGCACACGCATGCTAGCGACATCCAGACGGCGCTGCCTCGAAGGGGAGGATCCATCTGGAGTTTTTATAAACTTCATTGTGTGCTGCAGCTGTGAGTGTAATTGTACAATGCAAATTCAAGTGTTGATAAAGAAGTCAGTGATAGCTTAATAAGATGCAAGTGCCTGTGTCTGACAGATCGGCACAATGATGAACAAACCCTCTTGTAACACTTGCAACACAAAGTCTGACAGACATTTGTCCTCTGATGATGCCTGAAGGATCAGTTTGAGGAAACCCTTGTCTACAGGCTAACTTCATATTATCCAACAGGCTAAAACATATTTTTTTTCTTAAATATTTTTAGTTCTCACCATTTTTCAACCCTTAACAAGACAGTTTTTCCCCTAATTACAATGTTGCTATTGATAATACAATTAAAACTAAAACAATTAAAAATAGTTTGCATTGATGGAATAATATATATAGAATATAAATAGATGAAAAACGTAAACAAAATAGATGAAACGTAAATAAAAATTAGAAATGCTGCCTTGGCCTTGGAAACTACCGAAAGTAAAATATGTTGAAGCTGAAGTACTAAAAAAATCACAAAATCACACATGGAATTTCTAACATTTAACATGTTTTCCATGGACTAGACCTCTTTAAACTTTCATGAAATAATTCCTCAGCGCTATAAATGATATTAGTTGAGAACCTTTACTAATTGTGGACTTTACTAATTGTGTGAGGCCATGGAAACTCCTAGATATTCAAAACAAGGCATCTCTTGAAATACGAGTCTCTCCACCTAGATCCAACATCACTACCAGCACTTATTTTGAGCAATAACAAGCTCTACATTGGTCCACATTCTCCTAAATAACAAGTTAAAACCCAAATAGCATGCTCCAGGGCACCACCCAGAACAAATGTTGTGGAAAATGAGCTACCAAGGATGAAAGCCAATAAATGTTTTGTTGATTTGGCATTAAAAGCATGTTGAGCTTCTGCTTAGGGCCTGTTGATCTTCAACCTTCCTAGTTATCTCCTTTTTAGAGTTTTCAGGGGATGTTTTAGTGGCGAACTGGTAACTTTGCAAAACTATGAGCACACAAAGTAGCCAAAATGTTCTTAAAGCGATAGATCAAAAATAAAATTCTGTCATCCTTTAGCCTGCATGAGTTTCTTTCTTCTGCGGAAGATAAAAGAAGATATTTTGAAGAATCAGGGTATCCAAACAGTTGCTGTTAGCCATTGATTTCCATCGTGGGTTTGGCTACCCACATTCTTCAAAATAACTTCTTCTGTGTTCAGCAGAAGAGAGAAATTCACACAGGTTTGGAACAAATTAAGGGTTAGTAAATTATGACAGATTTTTTATTTTTGGGTGAACTATCCCATTAAGGGCCTTTGTTTTAGTCCAATACAACTCAGGCTTATACTAATGACCCATTGTCTTATTTGAAGGCCCATGATATTAAACACTGGTTGTAAGCATTGCTAATGAATTAGGCAGGCAAGCCTTTTTGAGCCAACGCCAAAACACTTACAGCTGTTGGGAACTTTAAATGGTACATGAGTCATCACATAGCTTGGCAAATAAGGAGAGAATGTGAAAAAACGAGAAGTGCCTTGCTTGTTAACAAACCACTTAAATAGACAGTTCACCACAGATTAACAACAAAAAAATAAAAATCTGTCATTGTTTACTTTCCCTCATGTCATGGAAAAGTATGGCCAGAATATTCTTCAAGAATGTTGATTTCATGACTTACATAATGTCAAGGTTTTGAATTAAGTAAAGCCCTCTTCTAACTCTGAACTTTGACATTGGAAATACTTCTTGTATGTTTTAACACTGACAACATCACTGACAAATAAATGAAAAAAAATATATATAAAGAAATGGTTAATAATAATAATATTATATGTGAATATTATTATTGTTAGTAAGTAGCTACATTAATAATCATGTTTTATTTGCTTTTTGCACAATTGTTGGAAATTTCACTAATACTTAGCCCATAAAACAAAAACAAAAACAATAATAATAATTATAATAAATAATAAACTAATAAAAAAATAAACAAATAGATTTTTAAAATTTTAAATTATAACTTAAAAACTAAAGTCGAAATTATTTAGAATATACTAATTAGCTTCTTTGCTCAATTGTTGGGCCTTGCATTAATACTTAAAACATAATTATTGAAATTAAATAAATAAATGATGATGAATGATGAAGGAAACAAAGGTAAAGACCATTTTTAATAATAATAATAATAAAACGTATTTAATCTGTGACATTATTATTATTTCTTCATTTCACCTTATAAATTATACAGTTATTTAGAATACAAGAATTAGATAATTTATATTATTAATTAATTGTATTTACTTTTTTCACAATTGTTGGACTTAAAAAATATTTAAAAATAAGCAAATAAATAAATACAAAAAAAAAAAATCAAAGAATGAATCAATAAATACAAGAAGAGAAATAAATAAGATGAGGAATAAACAAACAAACAAAAAAATAAAACCAAAGAAATGGTATTCCAGATGGAGACAATGGGTTTTTAATTAAGAAACAAAAACATAATTTAATCTGTGATTTTATCTGGTCATCCATTCATAGGCTCCATTATAGATGGATATTTATTAAACTGTTATGTTAACTAAAATGCCTTTAATATGAAGTTTCTTGACTAGTTTTTTTTTCATGACTGAGAATTCAAGGGACAGGTTTGTTACCATATTTTGATGATGTCCCTTTAATATACCATGGGGGTGAGTAAATATTTCTGAAAGCACATTTCCAAGAACTCTCCTTCGTGTAACACAAAAACATGTGCTCTTTACCTGAGTGTCTCAGTCCACTTCAGCTCGAGCTCCAGGGCCATCTTATCCATTTTGAGCTTCTCTTCCTCTTTGGTAGTGATGAGTTTGGCATCGTGCCGTTGTTTCTGAGTCTCCATCTCTCCCTGAGGACAAGAACGAGAGTGAACATTAGCTCTGATGAGCCATTAAGCACATGACCCGTAATTGTGAGGTCTAACACGTGGCACTCAGGACGAGAGAGAGAGGGCTCTTCTTCACAGCTATCAATCAAACTGGGTCCAGGAGATGGAAATCAATTTTAATTTCTCCACTCACTCATTTGTTCTCTCACGCACACACACTGGTACACTCATACAGGTCTGATTCATTATGCACGGTCACTCAGAGAACCTGTGCTTCAGGTCAAGGACACAGGAAGAGGAACCGTGAAGAGGCCTCTCTAATGAATTGTCTTTTATAGGGGCCAAAAACGCAGGTGGGTGTAATTCAACAGAGCACCTATTACTCGTTTCATAATGATGAACTCATTGCAGGTGTGTTTTAGAAGCTATTCATGGAAACTGAGGGCAAAAGTTGTATATTTAAAAAAATGACACACATCGACTTTATATAAAACATTGAAAATCATCGAATAAAAAAATGTCTGCAAAACTGGCAGGAGCAGCTGAGTTATGTGAATTTGAAGTATGTCTCATTCTCATTCTTTTTTTGGAGTATTTGCTTTTGGTAACAGACCTGAAGGGCTGTTAAGAGATTGCTGGTCTCTCTGAGTCTGGCTCGCGTGGCATCCAGCTCTTCTAGAAGCTTCTTCTGGGCGTCCTTCAGATTGGAGATGTGTCCCTCAGCAGAACTGAGTCCCTGCTCTCCCTGCTTCATCAGCTCCTGGAGTCGACTCACCTGAGGAACAGCAGAAGTTACTCACTTCTGAGCAGATGCTTTTTCTCTGTGTTGAGTTAAAGGACACTGTAAGAATTAACTTCTTGCATATACATATATATTCTTGTATATATATTGTATGTATATATATTAGGGATGCACCGATATGAAAATTTTGGCCGATACCGATAACCGATAATCCTTTATTTTTGAAAGCCGATAACCGATATGTTGGCCGATAAATCTATATCCAAATTTTTATATACTTTTTGAGAGCCTGATTACAAAAAAGGTCTCATCATTAAAAACCACATCCCGAACACTTCAACATAAGCAGCCTAGTTTGAACGGTGTATGTTTTAAAAATAATTTTACTCTCCCATTACCAAATTTAGTCATAAAAAAGTCTTACAAATAAAATAATGCATAAATAATGCAAACAAGTCACTGGACATCATTACACGTGTAAAGAATCAAAATGAATGCGCCATAGATCAATAAAACGGAATAGCCTCTGCACGGACAATAATTAAATGATTTTAATTACTAAACCATATTGTTGATGAAAATAATAAGAGAAAAATACAAGTGGTTGTTGTTATTAATAATGTATCAATGATTTTGAAAAAGTAACAAATTAATACCACTGTTTTAAATAGCAGCCATTGAGCTGCAGCTCAAGCTGAAGCTGAAGAGCTGAATGAACACGGTAAACTGAAGCGTTTTGCTGGCAGCTTATTTAATTCAAGGAAATGCATCCTGAGATTAATATTAATACAACATAAACATAATAATACAACTTATATATGTACAAAATGACGCAGTTATTGCATGCTATAGTCAGAATGTGTGATCCTGTTGTGGATGCGCTCTTCCCATAACAACGCGCTGAAACACGGCAACTAAACCCAAAGAATTCACAACGTTTTATTATAATAATGTTCTCATTAGAATGTTATATACACGACATTCCCAATCATAGTTATTAATGTTGTGCACTGCTGTTTGAGCTGCGTGCGCTGAGCTAAAGACGATCACCGGTAAACTGAAGCGCTCTTTTAACTTAACCAAACGCATTCTATATGAGATAAATCAGATATACATCAAATAAACACAATATTACAACGTACAATTGCACAAAAGGCTGCAAACGAACAGCGCGCATCTGAAGTGTCTCTGAAGGAAATTGGAACAGCCTTCGAGTGGGGAGCATGCATGGCTAAACATGTAGCCTAGGTATATAGTTGGTTTCTAGATGGTCCAAGCTGGTCATCATCTTTGACCAGCAACAAACCAGCAACAGTACCAGCTGGTCATACCAGCTTAAAGTGGTCAGACTGTTTTTTGGAAGATGTTTGAAGATCAGTCGGCTAATGGCCAGTTTTGACCAGCTAGAAACAACAGCGACCATATTTCAGAACACAGATACCGTCTTAAGATGGATTTTCCGGCAAGAGCTTCATTTCCATTTATGCTAAGCAATTGTGATGTGCACATTAAGGTAATAATCAGTGATGCTGCTTCTCTTCAGGGGTCTCCTTGGCCCATTTGCAGCTGTGGCTAAGGAACATGGGACTCAGCTAGAATTGTGTTCCGGAAGCCCATTAAAACACATTGAGACTAATGAGATGATGAACACCTGACACTGAAATTAATCACCTCCTCCCTCTGCTTCCATGCCTTCCTTTCTACCTGCTAAATCACTTTTACAGAGACAACAAATGTCATACCTCACTGTTGGCCATGTTGAGTTTGGCTCTGAGCTCCTCTCGAAGACTGTCCAGTTCCTCTCGTAAAAGGCTCTTCTGTTCCTCTAGAGAGCTACGTTCCTTCTCGAACTGTTCCTCCATTTCCTATAAATCCAACAGAAGATGCTGATTACAAATGATGACAGCTTACAGACATGAGAAACAATTGATGTTATTGGAAATAAGACAACCGTGTGTAGGGATTATCACAAGTTATAGTTCACCAAAAAGTGAAAATCCTGTCATTTGCTACTTATCCTCATGTCGATCCAACTCCATATGAGGAAAGAAGTTCATTTGGGTTTGAAACATCATGAGGGAGAGTAAATAACGACAGACGTTTCATTATTGGATGAACTATTCCTTTAATCATTTTAGAAATCTTTTTTAGGCTGTGGCATTTTGAAGGCATCACTATCTGGAAACTTAATTTCAAACATGTCAGGGTAGGGCCTTAGGAAATCCACTTAATATCTGTCTCAGAGAGTTGGAAAAAATAAGATAACAAGATTTGCTATGCAAAAACAAGGCACGAGAGGAAATGATTAACTATATATTATTCATCATAAGATTCTTGAGCTTTATTGAGCTCTCCTGGAATATAATAATACAGAAACTAATCATAGCCATCCCGTGACATTTACAAAATGAAATGCCGTTTTTGATTGAATGTTTTTTATAGAAGTCTCTTGTGCTCATCAATGCTGCATTTATTTGATAAAAAAAACAGAAAAAAACAGTAATCTTGCAAAATGTTATTACAATATAAAATAATGGTTTCTATTTTAATATCCTTTAAAATAACATAAATAGCATTGATACCAATAATAAATGAAGAGTTAATTTGCAAAAACCGATAACTCAAACTGCAGTTGGGTTGTTTTGATTAAGTAATAATAACTTAAATACAGGTAATATACAAAATTGAAGTTCATTGAAAGTATGTATTTTTTTTACATATTAAAAGTTTGTTTTATAGCAAAAGCAGATAACTCCAACAGTTGGGGTTTTTTGTAATCTCCTCAGATGGCAATGCAGATGCCTGACAAACATTGTTGTGATCATAAACTGTATGGATGTGATTACACGCAATACACTGAGCTTTTCCCTCACCATTGTAACGTACTGCTTTTGCAAGGTTCCGTGAAAACGTTTCAGCTTTTATTTTCCTTTTTCGCCCTGAAGAAGATATCACAGGTTCATTAAGTTCGTAGGAATTATCCATCCTCGATCACTTTTAGTCAGCTTTGACGAAACTCCTCTGATTGATTTCTGAAGGATCATATGCCACTGAAGACTGGAGTAACTGGAGTAAAAAATTCAGCTTTGCATCACAGGAATAAATCAGATTTTAATGTATATTAAGATAGAAAAACATTATTTTATTATTTTACAATATTTCACAATATTACATTTTTCCCTGTATTTTTGATCAAATAAATGCAGCCTGGATGAGCATAAGAAACTAATGTAAAAAACATAAAAAATCGTTCTGATCCCAAACTTTTGACCAGTAGTGTATGTATGTATGTATGTATATATGTATATATA